>NW_004524659.1:9335189-9346201 GCF_000260255.1 Octodon degus
CCGAGTCATCTCCCCAGCCCCGCTTTTTTATATTCTTCATCCTACTTTCTATCTTCTTAATTATTGGTTTTTAAGAGTTGTCACTGTGTTTCTGCTACATGTATTACAAAAACTGTTCCTAGTTTTGCCTATTTACAATGTTAATGGTGGTTTTACTGAAGAAATAATTTTTATTAATCCCAATCAGGCAATCATTTCTTTCACCTTTTGTGTTACAAGTGAAACTAAAAAAGTCAATGGAAACAGTAAATACAACACAACAGTCTAAAGCCCATCTTGGACAGGAAAGACTACAAGCTAATAATTGCAAGAATTATGGGGCACTTACTATTTGCATTTAACTATCTCAATGCCCCTACAGGGCAAGTTTCCTTGCATGTAGAGATAATGCCAAATGAAACACAAAAGAATTTAAGAATCTTGCCCATGATCATATACTCTGCAAGTCATTAAACAAGATCTAAACCCAAGTCTATTCTAAGGCCAGAGAATCAGTATGCCAAATAACTGGATGAGTCACATCATCACCTGGTCAAAAGTAGTGTGTATTTTTCTTGATGGGTAAAATACGAGTTGAAAAAAAGAAGCAGTGAAGTGGAAAATGTTGAAAATACAGGACTGTGAGTGACTTCAGAGGTAGAAAAAAGTCAAGAAAAGATAAGAACAAACAGCACTGAGAGACAGTAAGAACACATCTTCTAAGACCACAAAAAATGGTGTGAAAAGTTATGGATATCAGATAAGACTTCACCACCGAGTATTAGTATAATTTAGTTTAATGTGTACTGAAACCCCAACATACTTACATTAAAGAATACACACAAGCAGAGGCATTTCAAAGATACATGCTCCATTTATTCTTTTTTTTTTTTTTTTTTTGCAGAACCGGGGATTGAACTCAGGCCCTTGCACTTGCCAGGGAAGCACTTATTCCACTGAGCCATCTCCCTGGCCCTCCATTTATTATTTAAGGTGATTTTAACTTTTTATCTTTGGACAATAGCAACTTTTAAAAACTAAGCTTAAATTATGCAATTATTTTAGGAATTCTTTTCAGGCCTCGGTGCCAATGAAAAGCTTTTTCTTTCTTTGAATAATATTGTTTTCCCTTCATTAACAGTGTAAATTATAGAACAGACTTTGTTTCAGTTTGCTTTGACTTTCCAGGTCATATTCAAATCTGAGCCCAACTTGGGCCTGTGAGATAGCTCAGCAGCATAAGTCCTGTCTGACAAGAACAAAGTCCTGAGTTTGATTCCCAATAAAAAAAAAAAAATAAACAAATTTTGAGCCTAACTTGAATAATTTTGGATATACTTATTTTATCTTAGCCATACACCATTATTCCCCTGGTTCTTACTTTCTATCTTTTTACTTTTCATGGGCTTTTTTTAAAAAAAAATATTTATTTATTTATTTTGTGTGTGTGTGTGGCCAGCTCAGCCCACCAGGGGGCGGGGCTGGCTGGCATGTGGTGCTGGGGGATTGAACCGCGGGCCCTGTGCTTTGTTTAGCTTAGCTTGTTCTAAGTAGGTGCTTTAGCCCACTGAGTCATCTCACCAGCCCTCACGGACTTTTTTTGAAGAGGGGTAGGGTCTTACTGTGTAGTTCAGGCTGGCTTTGAACTTGTAGCAATCTTTCTGCCTCAGTTTCCTAACTGTTGGGATTACAGGTGTGCACCACCACGCCTGGCTGAGTTTTTCCAATTTATTGGTAGGTTACAGTAATCTACTACAACTGAACTGTAAAATATTGCAAGACACAAATAAATGCTTAAGATGTACATACAAAAAACCTGGCTGTATCCTCTTCCTGTGAAAGGGCAGAGTCCCGAAAACACCAAGCTAAAGAAAAAGAAACAAAAGATTTGCTTCAGAGTTTCAGACAAAGGAAAAGGCAATTTTAAGATCCCTCGTTGAGGAATGTTGGTTGAGACTATAGGGAAATGTTAAACACCATCAAATTGTAGAGGAAACGAAATGTATATGGATGCCTTCTTCAATCATATGGGGTTCTGATAATGATTTCTGGAGAACTAAGTACAGTAAGTCCAATTACATACTATATACTGCATTTACCAAGGACCTTGCTATCTATCCCCAATAAAAAAAATCTTAAATATATAAAAAATCCCACACAGATTCAAGGATTAAATGCTCTTTATGATGCTATGAAAAATTTGGGTGGGGTACCCTAATCAGAGACTGGCCATATGCAACTGGGGGACATTCACATAGCAGACTAAAATGCAATCAGGATTCTAAGGTCATTTTACAGTAACTTTTTTTTTTTTGTATTTAGTACAGGGTCTCACTATACAGATTGAACTGATCCTTCCTGTTTTTTAGCCCCTCAGGCGCTGGGATTACAGGCAGGCACATAACACCATGCCCAGTCTCAACTGCCCTCTCAGCGAGCCCTGGGGGCAAGGCCAGATCAAACACCCGGCCCCTGAGTCTGCCTAAGCAGGCACTTTAATGTAATGAGCTATCTGGCTGGCCCTTAGTAACTTAGTATTTTTAACCCTAAAAACTTCAGGTCCTCTTAGTTAAAAATGGAAGATTAAATATTTGCACTCATTTCTTTCTCTCCCAAGCCAAAATAAACTTTAATAAAAGAAGATAAACTCACAAAGACAAAGAAAATAGAAGACTTCAGCAGTTAAGAGATGGCAATAAAATTCTGGAGTCGTATGTAACTTAGAGAAATCTCAAGCTTAAAAAATAGTTGGAGGGAGAGTTGGAAAGCCATAGCCATACCATATAGAGGAACTGGTGGTATTAGATTTATCTGCAAATAGGAGTTTGTGAATAGGGTGGAAAAAGAGAAAACTAAATGTAGTGTATGAAAAAAAGACATCAGGGCTGGGAATATATCTAAGTGGTAGAGTACCTGCCTAGTAAGTATGAGGTCCTGGGTTCAATCCCCAGTACCACCAAATAAAATAGAGTAAAGATAAGATAAAACTCAAAAACTGGTATTAAAGCTAACTGATGTGGGAGGCACAATAACAGCTGGCCTCCAATCCTATTGCAAGTGGTTTCCGGGTTCCTCTTCCCCTACCTCTGCTGAGCTAGGTTCCTAGTTCTTACCTTGCCTATTTCCCATAAGTCTCCTGCTATGCCCAGGAGGTGGGACTTCCTGTCATAGCCCGGTTGCCTAGTTACTCATGCCTTTTACCCACCGAAGTCATTTCCCTATGCCTTCACTATATATACCCAGCACCTCCCCTAAATAAATGAGACTTGATCAGAATCTTGTCTTGTCTCCATTTCTCACATCTCCTGTCCTTTGTCCCCTCCTCAATTCCCCGCTCCTCTCCCAGGTGACCTTTGTTGACTGAACCGCTGGTTTGGGACAAACTGATGTCTTCTTTTGCCATACATAACATGGTGACATTTACCTCACTGGAAAAATATGTGATTTATTTTTTGGTGGGGGTGTGCTATTTTTAACGAGATTTTGGATTTCAAGTATATAGATTCAGATAAAGGTAGCTAAAGCAGTGTAGGAAAAAAAGGACGTGAAATGTTGAAAGTTGATCAGATACTCAAAAGAAAGGGGGGTGTGTGCACAGGTATGTGTATGTTTCATGATGGGTACTATATAAGCGGAAGAAAGAGAGGGAATAAAGTGGAAATGTTTAAAATATAGGACTGTGGGTAACTTCAATGGTACAAACTTTTTTGGGCCTATTCATAACAAGCAGAGAACAAGTAACAAGGTGAGATGATGAAGAACAATGCCCTTTCTAAAAGCATCAAAACATATAAAGCTCTAAGTGTCAGAACTGCATTTTCTTCCTTTACCTCACAAAACCCCAGCAGTTCCTGCTTACATTTTCCTAGCAAATCTAGTGCTACTTCCTGATTTGCCACCCTCCCCCCAAAAAAAGAAAAAAAACCCCACAGATTCTAACATTTGATTAGAAAGGACAAGGAAAAAGAATATTCCAGGTAAGGGTGACATGTTAAAGATAGCTAAATATTTGTGTCTACTGACAAAATAGGAAACTTAACTGAGAAATAAAATAATAGTTATATGTGGATGTTATTCACAAAAGTGGAGAATACCAAACAAAAATGTTCAAAGTGGTTGCTTCAGGGTAGTGGGAAGAAGGATAAGGAGGGACAGAACAAGAAACTTCTGTTTATACTTGTACATAACATTTAAAAAAATCAATATACCTCCAAAGGAAAATAGAAATTATTTTAAAAAATTTATTTCAAGTTAGGCATGGTGGCATCCACCTCCAAATCCAGCACTTGCAAGGATAAACCAGGAGAATCACAAGTCCAATGCCTGCCTGGGCTATACAGTGAATTAAAAGCCTGGAAAGTAGCAAAACCTATTCTCAAACTGCTACCACTCTCAGTATTTTTTATTTTTTAAAAATTAAATAGCCAAATTTGTGATAGCCAAATCTTGGAAACAACCAAGATGCCCATCACCTGAGGAATGGTTGAGAAAGATGTGGTATTTTTACACAATGGAATATTATTCAGCTATTAAGAATGATAAACTGCAAGCCTTTATATTAAAGTGGATGCCACTTGAACATATACTCATAAGTGAAATAAACCAGACACACATGTGTAAATATCGTATAGTCTCCCTAGTATAAGAACTCTAAAGAAGAAATACAAATAGAAAGATATAATACAAGGAAAGAGAAGGCAGGATCTCAAGGACTAACTAATCAAGAGGGAAAGGAGATGAGCTAGGAAACATGGCAATATTAAGCCATGCAGTTATATGTAAAAGATGAGCAAGGCAATGATCCTGAGAATATTCAGAAGATTCTTTAATCTAGGAGTTAATTGGAAAGATTCTCACCCTGACTAACTATATATACTGATACCTGGGAACTAAGCTACTGCACTGCAGATGGTAATTTGTAACAGTTGTTTCATGATGGGAGTGCCTGTCATTGTGGTATTCTGAATATGGGCGGCTTGTCATGACATGCCATTTACTGCTAAGATGTCTCTCGGGTAGATGGATGTTCAAGAAGAAGGCAGTGGTGAAGGAAAGCAAGAGACAGGAAAAGGAATATTGTGGGACTGTCCTGCTTCAAGGTTGTGTATGGTGAGATTTTTGGACTTATGTGCAAACATGAGAAGCATAGAATTCTTTATCCTATTTTTTAAAATATAATCTAATTTTTAAATTTTTTTTATCATATTCTGTAGGGACTTAAAGTTCAACATATCAATACCTGATGAAAAATACCTGTTCCTTATTATGCCTAAGATGTTTGAAATGCAGTGAGATAGTGAGGTTAAGATTGATAGCCCAAATCGTTTGATAATAACAATAAGCTTTTCTTCTGGATGGTTAACAACCTAAGTTTGCAGACCAAAATTAGAGAAAAAGGAGGGATACAAGGAAAGCCAACATTTTGGCCCTAGCCTTCTAAGGTCAGTTAAGACTCAGGACATATGAGAACTTGTACTGTAATGTCATGTACCTCGGTAGTGTCCCAAATTTTCTGATCAAGAAGATTAGGGGCCAAAGAGGAAAGTGATCGATGACATAGAGTGGGCCTAAGGAGAGTCACATGGGGAGAAGACACTCTCTCAGGCTTTCACAGAGAGCACATTGGCCAAGCATTGGCCATGACTCATCCACATGGCCGCACTGATAAAGGTTCTACACTCTGAGGTACAGGATCTCAGGACAAATCCTGAGGGCATTTCACTGACCTTCTCAGACCAAAAAGCTACAACTCTTGTTGCATAGGTCCTGCTTTACCTTGGTCTTAACCACCCAGCAGAAAAGTATGAAGACGAAATTATAAGAAATAAAGCCATGCTGTTAAGTTGAGCTGTGGAGGACTCAGGTCAATAATTTCTGACATTGCCAGTTAAACAGAAGACCCAATGCTATTATGGGCTACTGGACTCTTTTAGAATATTTTGCTGAGTTTACACACCTATAATATTTAATAACGGAACTTAGAAAAAATGGGGTATACAGATGAATGTCCATTTTGTATCTGTGTATTCAAAGTGGTTGGGATAGATATATAGTTACATTCTGTTAATGAATAGAATGATTTGTTCTAATGGTGTTTGTAAATAGGATCACAAGTCTGCATCTTGTACAGCAATTAACCACTAAGAAGAATATATGCAGTGTATTATTTGTTGAAAAATAAAAAAATAAAATAAAATAAAATAAAATAAAAATTAAATAGCCAAATAAATGTTTTAAAAAATGTAAGCAAGGCTTGGTGGCACACACCTACAATCTCAGCATTCTAGCACGAGGCATAAGGATCCCAAGTATGACCCCTGCCTTAGAAATAGAGCAAATTAGCAAGACTTCATCTTTAAAAAAGTTAAGAAGGCTTAGAGATCTAGCTAAGTCTAAAGGTTCAATCACCGGTACCACAAAATAAAAACAATAAACAACAAAAATAAATGTGGGTCTTTCAGAGTTTATAACACGCATGTGAACTACTGGTTGCAGTAGTGAATTTCCTCTTTTGCACTGTGTCCGAGTACACAGCCCCCCTCCCCTAAACTTCCCATCTCTGCCACCTCACCTCTCCTTTCCATCATCTCGATAGAATGGTCCATTGTCAGAACAACTATTGCTGATGCTGAAGGTTGAGATGACATTCAGATCTCTGGACACAATGCTCAAGATAGTCTGTGGGTCCAGCAACTTCAGGGTCCACTTTTTCCCAGGATTCTCCACCTTCTCAGGTAAAACTTAGGTTAGGAGGTTTTCTTTCACAATATTTGTTCCTAAGGCTTCTTCATACTCATTTCAGGCCTGTTGTATTCTTGTGGAGCCAGGACCTGTGAGCTTAGGACATAAATCCAATTTACCTGATGTTTTTCTCATTGTATTCCCATGGTGATCAGCCTTCAAGATATTCTCCAATGATCAATGTTTTCTGGAGATCACTTTTTATAGATCCCACTATATTGAACAGGCTTGATCTGTATAATCAACAGGCCACTACAGAAATGATGGTGTATGACTTTCAAGGTTAGGCCATAAAAGACACTAAGGCTTCCATCATGTTTATTTTTTTGGGTGATGAATTTTGAATGATGCTAGCCACCATTCCATGGAGACATTCAACCAGTATAGCTGTCAACAGGTAACATTAACTTGCCAGTCATCTTGGAAGCAAATCCTCCAGGCTGGGCCCAGCCTTCTGAAGACTATAACCCTGTCAACATTTTGACTACAACTTCATGAAATACGTAAGCCAGAATAATCAGCAGAGTAAAGCTCTACAGAAACTGTCAGGTAACAAATACACACTGTTGTATAAGCCAATAAATTTTTGAGATAGTTTAATAATATTACCAATGGTAATTTATTAATAGATAACCAATACAGACCACTAAACATTTATCTTCCTTATATGTAATTTACATTTTCTGAAGTCATTTTCCAGATCTTGGATGCAGAGACCAGCAAGACTCTGGAGAAAACTCAAAGTACTAAACAGAGACACCAAGAGAATAAAAACAAAGCAATGTTCATATATCTATTCCTCAAATATTATCTATGAATATAAAGGTATAGACTGAATATAGTGACAGATAAGAGGTAAGTAAAAAATACTCAAGATTTATAGCAACCTTATATATGGACTAAAAGAAAGTTGTATTAAAAGTCCAGGTACTGGGCCGGGAAGATGGCTCAGTAGAATAAATGCTTCCCTGGCAAGCGCAAGGGCCTGAGTTCAATCCCCGGTTCCACAAAAAAAAAAAAAAAAAAAGTCCAGGTACTGGGGCCTGGGAGATGGCTCAGCAGAATAAGCACTTCCCTGGCAAGCGCACAGGCCTGAGTTCAATCCCCAGTTCTGCCAGAAAAAAAAAAAAAAAAAAAAAAGGCCAGGTATTTCATTCACTATCTGATTTATCCTGGCAATTGAAGTATAGCTGAAATTTAGAATCCCAGGACTTCTCATTCAAAGTGAGAATTCTACCCAGGTCATTAATAATACTGGATTAAAAAAATAATAATAAGTGACATAGTTATTACTATATATTATCATCTTCTATAAGATTCATCTTTATATTATGACAAATAGAAATAAAAATATAACAAACTTTGAGAACTGTAATAGTTCAGATATATTTTTTGTTTTATTTTTGCTTTTTGTTTTTTGTTATTTTGTGGAGCTGGGATTGAACTCAGGCCCTTGGGCCTGCCAAGCTAGCACTTATTCAACTGAGCTATCTTCCTGGCCCCAAGATTACTTTCTTCCATAGCCAGAATCTCCTTATAAAAAAAGTATAAAATTTTATATAACATATAAAATTCCCCCCCTAATACTGGGGATTGAACTCAGAACCCTGTGCTTGCCAGGCAAGCGCTTATTCTACTGAGCTATCTCCCAGCCCAATCCACATATATTTATCTACCCCCCTGCAATATAAACTCCATGGAAACAGTAACTTTTGTCTAGTTTTCACAGTGACAGCTGGGGCTCAAAACATATGTTGATAACATGTCAATCACTATGGAAAACAGTTTACAAATGAAAAAGCTAAAAACAGAATTACAATATGGCAAAGCAATTCTTCTGAGTATATACCCAAAATAACTGAAAGCAGGCACTCAGATATTTATACACACTCATGTTTATATCAGCATTATTTGTAATAGCCAAATGGTAGAAGCAGCCCAGGTGTCCGATAATGGATGAGTGGATAACCAAAATGCTTATTCAAACCCAACAAATACAGTATTATTCAACCTTAAAAAGTAAATTCTCATACAAACTAATATAGATGAATGCTTACTATATTATGTTAAGTTAAACCAGTCATAAAAGGACAGATTTAATATGATTCTGCTTATATGAGCTACCTACAGTTGCTAAATTCATAGAAAGTAGAATAGATGGGCTGGTGAGATGGCTCGGTGGTCTGGAGCTCCTGCTTGGAGCGGTCCTGGCAGGGCACCAGGACCGTGGTTCAGTTCCCCAGCACCACATGCCGGCCGGCCCGTCCCCTGGTGGGCTGGGCTGGCCACACACACACACACACAAATAAAAAAAAAAAGTTCATTAAAAAAAAAAAAAGAAATGAAGTAGAATAGAAGTTGATTGGACTGGGGGAAAAGTGGAACAGAGTCATTTTTAGTGAATACCAATTTTCTGTTTTGCAAGATGAAGACACCCAGTAGTGATGATACAGTAACAATTTGAATGTGCTCAATGTCACTGAGCACAGTGACGATAACTGGTGTGGCAGTGCTGCTCCACTTGGGAGGTTGAAGCAGGAGCATTGCTTCAAGTTCAAGGCCAGCCTGGGCTACAAAGTGAGTTCAAGGCCAACCTGAACTGCATAGTGAAATCCCGTGTCAAGAAGACAAAAAAAAAAAAAAAAAAAAAAAAAAAAATTTTTGTTACATAGTTCAATTTAACATATATAATACACACACACACACACACACACAAAACTAGTAGTAGTAGTTCATTTTAGGTGTGTGTGTGTGTGTGTGTGTGTGTACACACCCCTTCTCCTCCAAGTATCAGGAAATAAATCTAAGCTGTTCTACCACTGAGCTATATTCCCAGCCATTTTCCCCCCAGACAGGGATTAACTTGATCAAACTGTCCTCAAACTTGTAATCCTTCTGCCTCAGCCTCAGTTTCCTGAGTAGATAAGGTTAAAAGTGTCTGCTAACTAGAAGAAAAAAATCTCAAAAATTATAATACAGAAAAGGATGGGTAATTCAGAGTTCTAGTGTTCAATAGTCTTATTTAAGCTTGGGTTTATTGGCATGCATTAAAAATTCAACAGAACATGGCCTCCAGGGCCAAGAGGAGAGCGGTGGGGTGCGGGGTCCTGCAACCGCAGGGCACCCATGTCCGCTGTGACGAGGAGGAAGAGGAAGGTGAAATGGAGGAGGAGGATGAAGACAGTGAAGACAGTGATGAAGAAGAGAACAGAGATGACGAAATTGTTGACGAGGAAGTGAATATTGAATTTGAAGCTTATTCCATCTCAAATAACGATTATGATGGAATTAAGAAATTACTGCAGCAGCTTTTCCTAAAGGTTCCTGTGAATACTGCAGAACTAACAGATCTCTTAATTCAACAGAACCATATTGGGAGTGTGATTAAGCAAATGAATGTATCAGAAGACAGTGATGAGGAGGAAGATGAAGATGAGATTTTTGGTTTCATACGCCTCTTAAATTTAACCGAGAGAAAAGGTACCCAGTGTGCTGAACAAATTAAAGAGTAGATTCTAAGCTGCTGCGAGAACTGTGAAAAGAACATGGTTGAACAGCTGGACAAGCTTTTAAATGACACCACCAAGCCTGTGAAATTTCTGCTAAGTGAAAGATTCATTAATGTCCCTCCACAGATCGCTCTGCCCATGCACCAGCAACTTCAGAAAGAACTAGCAGAGGCACATAAAACTAATAAGCCATGTGGAAAGTGCTACTTCTATCTTCTCGTTAATAAGACATTTGTGGGGCTGGTGAGATGGCTCAGTGGTCTAGAGCACCTACTTAGAACAAGCTTAGCAAGGCACATGGACCGCGGTTCAATCCCCCAGCACCACATGCCAGCCAGCCCCACCCCTGGTGGGCTGAGCTGGCCACACACACACATAAATAAATAAATAAATATTTAAAAAAAAAAGTAAGACATTTGTGGAAGTAGGAAAAACCAATTCTAAAAAGAAATGGAACAACCAAAAGAAGGATGAGTTAATGTTTGCAAGTGCAGAGGAAGAATTTTTCTATGAGAAGGCAGTCCTGAAGTTCAACTACCCAGTGCAAGAGTAGGGTGACACTTGTCTGGAGGTAGATGGTCGTTTGATGATGTACCAATGAAGCCCTTGCGAACTGTGATGTTAATTCCACATGACAAGATGAATGAAATCATGGATAAACTGAAAGAACATCTGTCGGTATAGCCCATTTCCCATGGACAGTGATTTTTGTAATGTTATCAGAAAACTCAGTGGAGATTTACTGGAAAACTCATGACTTTATTCAGATTAAAGTCCTCTACA
>NW_004524659.1:9357956-9379808 GCF_000260255.1 Octodon degus
AGTGTGTTAATTATTGAAACTGTCCTACCAATTTGATTTGAAACTGTCTCATTGCTATTTGTTTATCAATAAAATTCTGGCAAAAAAAAGACTAGTTGATTTAAAATGTCCAATAAGACAAAAAATGGAGTAGGAATTTAAAGAACTCAATAAAAACTCCTTTATTTTTTATTTTAAAAAAATTCAACAGCAAAGAGAAAAAGGAAGAAGGTGAAAACTGCACATTAAAACAGTATAAAAATTGAAAAAATTTTATCAGCCACTGTGATAAATGTAACTGAAGCAAACTCACCTATTTAGCAGGTAAGCTAAAAGGGTAAAAAAGCTCAGGAATATGCTCCTCACATAAAACCTGAAACATAAAAATAGAGAAGTATCAGGAAAACGAAATTTCTGAAAATACAGTAACAAAGCCTAAAAAGTAGTGCTATCAGACAAAAGAAGCTAAACATCCTTAAGTGTTGTAGATTGAAACCTCGGCCCTCTTTCCTTGCTCTCCAAACTATGGGTATAATTAATGCTAAGCTTAGCATGACTTTTTTTTTTTTTTTTAGCTAATGTAGTATTAACACATTTAGAAGCAGAAGTCTTAAGGGTGTGTGCATGAGCTGTTACATGCTTTGATGATAAAAGAAAATGCCCTGGTAACCAGATCCTGTTCTTTTGGCCAGAGCCCCTTAAAGAAAAAATGCAGGACAGATCGGAACTCATCCTATAATTTAACCAAATGTAGCATGAACACAATGAACTGCAAAAAACATCAACACAAGAATAAATACCAGCTGTCCCCTGCTACTGAGTTTAGGGGTGGTTTCCTAGGCATAGTTATCAGTGTAGGGGGTACAGTGAGACCTTCTCATGTGAAAGGTCCTGGCTTTAATCCACAGCATCACAAAACATTAGATTAAAAATAAACTAGCAAATATACATAACTAAAGGAGCAAAGCATAGTATGATAACAATGAACCCGGAAAATATCATCTAGAACAACTGGAAAGCTACAGAACATGACCAGGAGGAGTGGAGAGGAAGAGCAGCAGCGGAGAAGACAGGGGAGCCAATAGAAAGGGAGGATCACTAAAATACAAAGACTGAATTTTGTTGTTGGGTGATGGTGGTACTGGAGATTGAAACCAAGGGCTTCTGTAACATACACATCCCTTCTTTATTATTTTTTTCAGATAGGGTCTCCTTAATAATGAGCAGTTTGGTATCGAATATGCAATTTTGTATCAGCCTCACAGAGTGCTGGGATCACAGGCATGTGCCACCACGCCAGGTCTAGAAAACGTTTGTACAGTACTTATCAACTGTGTGAAATGCTAGAGAAACTAACCCGAGTAAGGCAATGTCACAATCACACAACTCGCCATGCTCACACTCCCTACACCCTTCACCACACACAACAAAAAAGATCACCATGACTCATACACCTCACACAACCACACATCCCATCTCCAGCACACGACCCTCAACTTAATAAACACACAGGCAGACTTCCACTAGCTTTTTGTTCCAGCTCTCGTCAGTCACCAGTAACGTGCACACTCGCACGATCGAGGCTCCCCACGGCCCCTACTCCAGACCCTGAGAACTACCTGACAGCCTCCCCTCCCCTCCGTCAGCCACCCGAGGCCGGTACTAACCGGACCGCTCCAGTCCCTCCTTTAACTCCAGCTGCGGAGACTCCTCAGCGTCGCCTACCGGAAACGCCCAACTGTGCATCCAGCGAGCCGCCCGGGTAAAGTCGTCCAGCAGAGAGGTCCTGGACAAACTCAGGAGTAACAAATTAGGTACGGAATCGGCTCCATCCGACCCAGAATGCACTGCGGCCTACTTCAGCATCCAGTGGGAGGGCTCCTGCGGTTACGATGGTTACGGCGGTCACGCGTAAGCGAGTGGGGAGTCCGGGTTACAAGGGAGGCTCAGCCGGGGCGCGGCGCTGTCTCCACTCACAGTTCTGAAACTGCATTTGGACGTGGGAGAGTTACTGGCGCAGACGTAGCGGGCGGGTCCAGACGAGTTACTGAGAGGAATAGGCGTGAGCCGTGTTCTGGACTACGTTTCCCGAAGGGCATAGTGCCCTGTCGCTCTTCTCGCGGGAATTCTGACGTTTTCGCCCCACCTGGCGGGACTCTGAGACGTGTGAAGCGAGAGAGTGGTCCCTGGGTTAGCAGGTGTGCAGGTTTAGATTTGCGAAAACTGGAAAGGCCTTAGGCGAGAATCCTGGAGGCTCACGGGGAGCTGATAAAGGACAGCGCCCCCCAAAAGGGAGTTTGTGGGGCTGTCTGTGAGATACGTCGGGACACTTGGACTTTATTGTCAGTTTATGGGACATTGTAAGCATATGACTGACATATGACAGTGTCTAGATAGTGTCTAGATATACATGGCACTGAGTGTATTAGTATGGGGCTCCTGTCACCTGTGTAACTGTGACTTAAGAACTGTGTCTCCAGGATATTTCTGAGGTTTGGTGAATGCTAGCCCCTGGACAACAGTAAACTCAGCCTTTCTCCTGAGAGGTTGAATTCCGATAGACTACTATTTTCCTCTTGATTTCCATTCCCTCTGTGGGGTAAGTAATGGGATGAGACTAGTGAAGACTTCTCATTTTAAGTATTATGAAAAACCTAGTGGCTATTTTTCTCCTCCCATTCCTGACCTTTTCTACATGAGTCATCCAGAAAAGAAGAAAAGAATGCAAGATGAACTATACAAGTAGTCTCCGAAGTGCAGTGTGACTTCCTTCGAATTTTTGGTTAATAATGATATTTTATTTGAATATAGGTCTCTATAAATTCTCCGCTGGAGTAAAGGATGGTTGTTCATGGTATTAAAACTTACATACTTAATATTCTATATACCTAATGGTCATACTAATATTTATGCTAAATGGTAGAAGTTTTGCTTTTCCATTTAAATAGTACTCTATGTAAAGAGAGGCTAAGGCAGGAGAATTGTAAGTCTGAACCTAGCCTGGGAAACTTGGCAACTTAGCAAGACTCTGCAGAGGCTGGAGATTTAGCTCAGTTGAAATGCCCTGGGTTCAATTCCAGGTAATACCAAAAAATTCACTTGTAACTGCAGATTGATGTGTCAGGAGTTTTTTTTTTTCCTCAGTATCATATATTGTAAACTTCATTCTGGTCATACCAGTCTGCAGTTATGTCCAGTGTCCATATGTACATGGGAATATTCCTGAGCTCCATATTCTACTCCATTGTTTTATTTGCATATCCCTGTGTCAATCTTCATTACTTTAGCACTCTTTTAAGTAGTCTAGTTTTTCTTTCTCTGACTTTTTAAAGGATATTAGTTTTCCCACTAAATAATATTTTCCACATGCTGAACATATTAACTCAATTTTTCTTGGAGAGCACCTTCCTTATAGTCTTATGTCCTTTGATTCTAGATATTTTTCTCTAGGTTTGTTGTCAGATATTCCCTGGGACGTGCCTTTTGCATAATATAATACTGGGACTCTGTCCAGAATTCTTGTGTTAGTTTTCCTGTTTAATTTCTCTACTTTATTCCCAAGGTTTGTTGGTTTATTTCTTTGTTTTTGCAGTACCAGGGATTGAACTCAGGCCCTTGCGCTTGCCAGGCAAGCACTTATTCTACTGAGCCATCTCCCTGGCCCTATTCCCATGTTTTGATGGAATGTAGTCCAGTTGCTTCCTAAGAAAAGCTACATCAGAGATAATTCTATAATTGCCATATATCTAGAATCCTCTTGCTTTAATCTTTACAGTAGATTGGTAATGTAAATGAATAGAATTCTGAGACAATTAATTGGGTTTGTAATAGCAGTAAAGCAACTGCTTTATTCTGCATTCCAGATGCTGTTGTTAAGAAGTCTTACTGGAGCCCTCTTGGAGAGGGGCCAACTGAGATCAGAACTCAAGAGTTGCTGCTGGTTCCATCTAGTGGCTCCCAGCTGGGCTCAGCACACAAAGGTATGCTGATGGCTGCGGGCCAAATGAGCCCAGTCTCAGCCAGAAGGTGCAGCCTTTCTGAGATTACCTGCTCCCCTGCCAAAAAGCTACTGTTCACTTGCTGTGATAAATCAACATGGATCTGCACTGTCTCCACATGCTATTCAAAGTAATAGCAGAGACTTGAAGTGGACTTTTTTCCTTTCTCCTCTGTCTTTTGTTGTTGTGGTGCTGGTGGTTTGGTTTTGTTTTTTCTATTTCATTTTTTGATCTTGTTTTTATGTGAGTGTAAGCATGGTTTCCAACCTCCTTGTGGTTGTAGATCTTTTTATGTCTTCCTTCTTTCTTTCTCTCCAGTCTTCTTTACCAGTTTCCCAAAGTTAGCATGATCCACCTTTTTCCTCCACCCTTCTAACCTTTTGCTCTTCTTCCACTTCTCCATTTTCTCCCTAACATATTATAAACTTTAACCCCAGAGGGCAAAATTGACATACTAAGAACTTGTATATTACATACACTTTTCTGGTTTGTTTTAGATTTTGTTCTATAACCACAAATCTAGTTCAAACTTGAACTGGAACGTAATTGTTCTAAACAGCTTTCACTCTTGGTATTGCAAGACTGAGATTGAGGATCACAGAAAAATATTGTGGCACTGTGCCAAAGATCCAAGGGCTGAGCCAGATGGCAGCAACTTCTCATCTCCAACAAAATGAAGAGACTGGGTCTTGCAACAGACTCAAAACCCAAAACCCAGCTACACCTGGAAAATACTTTGGAGGACTAGTCATTTCCAGAGGGTTCAGGATACTAGCAATAAAGCAAGCCACCATAGGCAATTTATAACCATCGCCCCAAGAATTAAACTAAAATAAAAGTAAATAGGAAAACACTTAAACAAGATGCAACCCCAGATATCTACTTCACCAAAGGCAAATCCAGGGGGAAAGAGGTGGGACAATTTGCAAGCCACCCACCTGGCCTCTCTAAAGTGGTTAACTACAAGGTAATTTAATGAGGCTTTCAAAAAAAATCAGAAATAATTCTTCAGATAATTGCACACATGGTGCCCACAATGGAACCATGTTTAGTGACTCTAGAACAGACCAAAAAATTGAGGAGTTTAAGAAAATTATGGAAGCCATGACTTCTTAGCACAGGGAAGAAATACAATCCATAAGGCAGATTCAAGTAGATGACTAAGAAAATTATATATATTATATCATAGCAAAGAAAACTTCTCTGGTAGAGAAAAAGAATGTGATATTTAGTTTAGTCAGACATATCAAACTCCAGTTAGCCATGATAAATAAAAACTACCACCAGACATATAATAGTCAGGATTCTAGGAATTCAACATAAGAACAGAATCTTAAAAGATGTTAGGGAAAAGGAGCAAATCATCTAGAAAGCAAAGCCCCTCCGATTCACAGCTGACTTATCAGCACAAACTCTCAGGACAAGGACAGCCTGAAGTATTTCAGGTTATAAAGGAAAACAACCTTCAGCGCAGATTGATGCACCCCACAAAACTATGTTTCAAAACTGATGGAAAGGGGCCAGGGAGATGGCTCAGTGGAATAAGCGCTTCCCTGGCAAGTGCAAAGGCCTGAGCTCAATCTCCGGTTCTGAAAAAAAAAAAAAAGAAAAAAGAAACTGATGGAGAAATAAGATACTTCCATGACAAAGAACATCTGAGGAATTTGATGACCACCAAACTAGCACTGAATGTTTTGAAGGACATTGTAGAATGAGATTTCAAGTACTACAACTCCATGAACCCCAACAGAAGCAATGTAGCAAGCAAGGCAAACAGAAGGAGGAAAAAAATAGGGGTAGCCAACAGGAAAATTAACATGACAAGGATAGGTCAATATATATCAGTTATAACCATCAGTGTTAATGGTCTCAATTCACCAATCAAAAAACAGACTGGCAAAATGGATCAAGAGGAAAGATCGAACATTATGCTACATACAAAAAATACATTTAATTTAAAAAATTCATATAATACAAATCAGAAAGATGAAAAACAATACTCTATGTGACAGGAACTCAGAAAAAAGCACAAGTAGCTATTCTATTTGCAGACAAATTGAATTTCAAGCCAAGACTGATTAAGAGAGAAGAAGAAGGTCACTACATCCTTGTAAAGGGAAAAATCCAAGAGAAAGAGATAACAAATATCAAATACCAGTGTACCCAACTATATAAAACAAATATTAATGGGCATGAAAAGTCAAATAAGCACTAATACAGTTGTACTGGAGCATCTCAATACCCCACTATCACAAAAAGAACTAGACAAAAAAATCAACAATATTAGAATTAAAGCATACTTTTGAACAAATGGACTGAGAAAAGTCCATTTTTCTACAGAGTGTTCTGCCCTACAACAAAAGAGTACACATTCTTCTCAGCTACTCGTAAGTTTCTCCAAAATAGACCACACACTAGCTCATAGAACATACTTAAGTGGAAAGGAATTAAGATTATCCTGTACATATTATCAGACCATAGTGCAATGAAATTGGAAATCAATGGCAAAAGAAACCAGAAGAACTTCATAGACATATAGAAATTAAATAGTATCTTCCTGAACAGAATACTGCTGCCATAAGTTCAGGAACTATTCTAACAAATTATGAAGATGTTATGAGTTGCTGAAGATATTCTGTTTAGGCTAATTTCTTTTGCAAATGTGGTGTTGGGCATCAAACTCAGGGCCTTGAGTATGATAAGTATATGCAATACATTGAGCTACATTCCCAATCCAAGAATGTTCTACTTCTATCTTAAGTGCTAGTTACATAGATGGATTTGCTTTATACAACTCATTATGCTCCATAATTATGTACTTTTCTGTACTAACTTTTTTTATTTTTTATTTTTTTGCAGAACCAGGGATTGAATGTACTAATGTTTTTTACAAAGTAAAATATTAAGTAAATAATAAAATATATATTTTTTACTTTTTAAAATAAAATAATAAACTGCAAAGTCAAGGAAAAGCTGAGAACAGGCCCTGAAGAATAGGGAGAACTAGGTATGTTTAAAAGAGCTTTCTGAGCAAGTAGAAGTGGCATATGAGCCAGGACTAGAGATAAAGGCAGGATCCATATCAGCAAGATCTTATTGGTAATTACCCAGTAGCTTAGATTTTTTAGGCAGTGTAGGAACTTGTTGGTGTCCCAGTGGTCCCCAGGAGAAAACAGCAGGAGGATTTAGAAAATAAAGACAAGAGATAATAGCTGAGGTCAGACAGAGGCCTGTTTGCCTGATTGGAAAAGGACCCAACAACAACAATAGGGATTTTATTTATACCTTTGCAAAATTAGTATCAGGAGACATAAGGTTGTATACCGAATCATAACTGAAATTGTCCAGGCAGGATGCTTTTCTTAAGACTGAAGTAGCTTGACTGTTTTAGGCACTATGGCCTTGTCTTGCCCTCACAAACATGACCAGCTTCCAGATTCAGCCACTCCCAACAAGGTAGCAGCAGACAAGACCAAATATCACTTCAGGTGCATAATAAATTAGAGAGTGCTGGGGCATAATGGGGAACCACTAGATTATGTGGTTGCCTAAGAAAGAGGTGATTCTGGACCAGAGTACAAACATTAGAATAGGACATTTGGAAGAGATTATTATGAACTCGCCTCAATTGGCCAAAGGTCATCAGGGAGATAGGAAAAGGATCATGTATTTGTCTTGAGATGGACTATCTGGCTTTACTTTGATGTCTGCAAACTATTTCATTTGCTTAATATCCTTTATTTATTTACTTATACCAGAGATCAAACTCAGGACTTTGTCCTTTCTAGGCAGGCGTTTAAGCTGCTGAGCTATCCTCTCAGCCCAATATCTTAGGCCAATTTTTGCTATTACATTCTTTCATAACAATACATACTAAGAGTTTCATTATTGGATCATTTATATAGTTTTCCTTGTCTTTGCAATAATCATTAGTTATCCTCATTTTAACACATGAGGCATAGAAGGCTCAGAGCTTAAGCAGTTGTCTTAGGACATAAAAGTAGGTCTTCATATTTGTTGACATGCCATTCCTCTCTTCTCAACATATTTCATCCTATCTTTCTTCTGTCTCAAACTTTCCCTTTTCAGTCATTGTCATTCTTTTTTAAATCAGCCTTATTAAGTTCAAAAAAAAGTTATTTTCAAGGGATTCCCAATTCACATCATGCTTTATACATAGATTTACCTACCATTCCTCAGTTTTTATTCAGCATTTTAAGACTTGCTGCAAAAACTGCTTCCCTAATGTGAATTTGCCAACAGTTCACTTGTGCACAGAAAGATGAATACATTTCAACAATTACTTCTCAGTATTCCTTTGATGTAAATCTAACAATTATATACAAATTTCAAAGCATAGAGTATGATGCTCTGTGTATGTGCATGTTTCTATACATGTATATATGCTTAGAATGCTGTATAATACAGATGGCTCCAAACCATGTGTATTCTTTGATATTTGAAGTGATTCTAGCCCACACCATAATTTGACAATCATAGAGTTCATCTACTTCTGTAACCATCTGCTCAGCTTATATTATCTCTCCTTAATGTCTGTGCTTTTCTTGTCAGTTTTATAAATTATTTAACCATACTTGAGACCTGTATAAGCATGTCCTTTCCCAGACATTAAGTTTAATCCTCCCATTTCTTTTTCAAAAATGTTACTTGTCTAGAATAGGAAAAAATGAATATTTTCTTTCAGATATGGAATCAGTGTATGAAACCAAAATATTATCTATAAAGAAGAGACATTTCAGTCATAATATTTATGTCTGAAGACATGACCACTTTTATTCAGCTTACATTTCTTACTTCACATCAAAAACCTATTAATGAAGAGAAACCTTGTGAATGTAAGATATGTGGGAAGACCTTTGATCAGAGCATAGAGTTTATTCAACATCAGAATTCATTCTGGTAAAAAAAAAAAAACAAAACTATGAATGTAAGGAGTGTGGGAAATCCTTTAGTCATGGTTCACTTGTTACTCAACATTGGAAGATTCATACTGATGAAAAGCCATATAAGTGTAAGGAATGTGGCAATGCTTTTATGTGTAGTTCGTAACTCCTGATGTAGTTCATTTTCTCAACACCAAAGGATTCACACTGGTGAGAAGCCCTATGAATGTAAAGAATGTGGAAAAGCTTTTAATATTTTTCAAACCTTAATGATCATCAGAGAATTCATATTGGTGAGAAGCCATATGAATGTAAAGTATGTGGAAAAGTCTTTACTAAAAGTTCACAACTTTTTCCACATCTCAGAATTCATACTGGTGAAAAGCCTTATCAATGTAAAGAATGTGGAAAAGCTTTTACTCAACACACAAGGCTTATTCAGCATCATAGAACGTATACTGGTGAAAAACCTTAGGAATTTAAGGAATGTGGGAAGGCTTTCAGTAGTGCCTCAACACTTACTAATCATCACAGAATTCACACTGGTGAGAAATTCTATGAATGTAAAGAGTGTGGAAAGGCCTTTATTCAGAGCTCAGAACTTATTCAACATAAGAGAATCCATACAGATGAAAAACCATATGAATGTAATAAGTGTGGGAAGGCCTTTAATAAAAGCTCAAACCTTACTTGGCATCAGAGAATTCACAAGGATGAGAAACCTTATGACTGTCAGGACTGTGGAAAGGCCTTTGCTAGTCATTCAGACATCATTCATCATGAAGGAATTCATATTAGATAAATGAAGTAAGCTAAGGCCCTTTTGTTACTAATTTTCATATTTTTAAAAACAGGTAATAAAAACAAACCAGGAAATACAAGTTCAACTTGGTAACTTAAAACAATAGAAATTTATTTTCTCACAGTTTTGGAGTCTAAAAAACCAAAATCAAAGTTGTTGGCATGTTGGTTCCTTATGAGAACTCTGAGAGATAATCTCTTTTATGCCTTTCCCCTGACTTTGGAGGACTCTAGTCATCCTCAGCACTCATTGTCTCATATGTATAGCAGTATTCCCTTCTCCTTCTTCAACTTTGCATTGCATTTTCTGTGTCTTTTTAAAAAACAAAACAAATAGGGTTTCACTATGCAGTTCAGGCTGGCCTTGAGCTCACTTTGTAGCCCAGGCTGGTCTCAAATTTGCAACAATCCTGCCTCAGCCTCCCAAGTGCTGCGATTTTAGATGTGTCCCATCACCCCTGGCCTCTATGTATCTTCTTTTATATGGGCACTAATGATTTCATCTTAGCTTGATTACATCTGTAATCATCCTATTTCTACATAAAATTTCATTCACTGATACCAGGAGTTATGATTTCACTGTATCTTTTTGGAGGGACACAGTTTGAACATCTAACATCATGTTAACACTTTTATGTAATGTACTTATACTTTTATATTTTTTATATTTTTCACTATTTGGTCCTCTTTTTTTGTTTTTTTTTTTTTAGGGAAGGGCCTACAGGGTGTTCAGGGTCTCACTACTAGATTGGACTCGTAGTGATCCGCTTGTTTACAGCCTCCCAAGAGCTGGGATTACAGGTGCCTGCCACCACACCCAGTCTCAATTGCTGTCTCAGTGTGCCCCGGGGGCAGGGCTGGCACAGCAGTTCTGGCAGGCCCAGGAATTGAACTCCCACCCCTGTGCCTGCTTGCAGGTGCTTTAATCTGCTGAACTATTTGGCCAGCCCGCTATTTGGTCTTAAAGCCAGGGATGTTCTACTATTGAGGTATATTCCTAATCCTTTTTTTTTTTTTTAATGTATTTGGTATAGGATCACACTACACAGCTCAGACTTGTAGTGATCCTCCTGTTTTCAGCCTCCCCAGCCCTGGAATCACAGATGTACGCCACCATGCCCACTCTCAGTGGGCGGGTCATTGTGCCTGGGGGCAGGGCCGACATACCATGTGGTGCCAAGGATCGAAACCAGGTTCCTGCACTTGCCCAAGCAGGTGCTTAGTCCGCTGGGCTATCTTGCCAGCACCCCCCTCCCTTTTTTAAACAAGGTCTCACTGCATTGTCCAGGCTTGACCTGAACTTGCAGTCCTCCTGCTTCTGCCTCTTCAGTAGCTTGCACCATCAAGCCAGGTGTTGGGGTTTTTTTTGTTTGTTTGTTTTTTGGGTTTTTTTTTGCCTCAGTGCTGTGGATTGAGCCCAAGCCATTAAGCATGCTAACAACTGCTCTATCAATGAATTATATAGTCCCAGCCCTATTATAAAATAAAGAGAGAAAAGGGATCATAAAAGATAAAAATTATCTTAATGCTACTGATCAGAGATGACTACTTTAAAATCACAGGAATTCATTTCAGACTGACTGAAGTATAATATCCATGCTGTACCATAATCCAAAATATTTCATGATTACTATTTTAGTAACTATAGATCTTTATTATTATTTTTGTGTTATAATTTTCTTTGGTGTGCTCAACCATCATTTTGTTAAGCAACTACTTATAAGTGTTGCAGTAGATGCTGAAGCTTTTCAGATATGAGAGTTGCCTTCTATTTATTTTTTTATTTTAGGGAAGGGTCTACAGGGTGTCCAGGGTCTCACTACTAGATGAGACTCATAGTGATCTGCCTATTTCCTGCCTCCCAAGAGCTGGGATTATAGGCGTGCACCACGATCCCCAGTCTCAGTTGCTTTCTGAGCACGCCCCAGAGGAGGGGCTGGCATAGCAGGCCCAGGGATCAAACCTCTATTCTGCTTATCTATTTGACCAGCCCTAAGAGTTGCCTTCTAAATGCAACTGTAATGCTCTGCTTTTTCTTTTAAAAATTACATTTCAATGCATAAATAACTAATGAATATTTTCTATAGAAATTCTTGCTAATATCTTTTTCATTCTTTTTTAAAACAGTATTTTGATAGTTTGTAATCACATCAGTTTTTTTTAAGCTTCAATATACTTTTTTTAAAAAAATGTATTTGGTACAGGGTCTCACTATGAAGTTTCGACTCATTGTGATCCTCCTGTTTTCAGCCTCCCCAGTGCTGGGATTACAGGTGTGTGCCACCACACCTGGACTTGGTGGCCGGCCCAGTGTGCCTGGGGGCCAGGCCAGTGCAGCTTGTGGTGCCAAGTATCAAACCACAGTCCCTGTACTTGCCTAAGCAGGTACTCAGTCAATTGAGTTATCTAGCCAGCTCTTAATATACTTATATACATGTATACCAGCAAATGTGTAACAACTTTGTAAATATGTATAGAAAACTTCATATTGTGTTATAACATGTATTCATAAACTAATGTGAGGATGAAATGAATTAAATGTAAAATGTTGGGACTAATATATGGTAAATCTAATGGATGTTGTCTAATATTCACAGCAGTATTTTCATTATTATTTGTGAAAGGACTTTTAAAATGTGTACATCATAGTTCACATCAGAAAATTCATGAATGAGAAAGACAATATGACGCGTGATGTGCTAGTCACCATTGGTGCAGAATTCGTCACTAATGCAGCAAACAGCTGCCTATCTCTTATCCATCAACATGATGCCAGTTATAAGATAATGTCACCCTGTAACATCTTATCAGCAGATGGAAGGGCACATTGGGAGCCAATTATTTTGGAAGACAAGGGACAGCTCAGATTCTGCTTCTTGGTGGGAGAAACCAGAGAAGCACACACCTGTAATCCCAGTACTCTGGGAAACTGAGGCAGGAGGATTTCAAGTTCAAACCAGCCTGAGAAACATAGTGAGACTGTTTTAAAATTAAAAATAAAAAGGATGGGGATGTACCTCAGTATGAAGGCCCTACGTTCAACCCCATAGTGAGAGGGAGGGGAAAAAAGGAGGAATGAAAAAGGCAAGCAGATAGGCCATGGCAAGGGTGTTCCTACCATGAGCAAAAATGACATAAAGGTTTTCATTTTTAGGGTCTGGAAAGATGAACTGTATGAACAAAAAATTTGGGCAAAGGAAGATGAGGGGCAAATAGGCGAGGTGTGGCTTCAAGTAGTGTTTCCTGAATTTTTCAACCATAGGCACTATGTGAGATAATGTTTACTACTGTTTTAGGTGGTTAAATTTTGGGATACCTGGTTATTCAGCAGGCATTTCTGTCTTGGGGCATTTACATTTGCTGTAAATGAAAAACAATACTTTTTTTTTTTTAAAGAAAAAAAAGACAAATTACCATTATTAGATCCCTCTTCCATCAGTAGAAGTCATTTTTTAAGACTTTTCTGGCTACTGTATCTGAAATTTGAGTTCCCTCCTATCTCTAATCCCCTTGTCCTGTTTTTTTGTTTTTTGAGGTTTTTTTGTTTGTTTGTTTTTTGCACCTTGACAATTAATAGTTTCTATTTTCTATCATCTTCCCAGCATCTAAAACAATGCCTGGTTTATTATAGACACTCAGTATGTACTTACATATAAATCAAAGTAGTACTTCTGTTTAATGGAGACATTCCAGCAAGAACATTTGAAATCTGTACTCATAGAGCCTAACATCACATAGGTGACTTACTCAGATGTTCGTTCTAAGATAATTGGCCTACTTATTCATTCCTACTTCCAAATAGTATTTCCCCATGAGGTGGGCAGATGATAGGATAGAATGACCTCTGCCACCTGATTATCGTGGAAAGGGAAATTACAGCCATGTGTAGTTTCTTCTTGAGCCTGGCTCAGCCCTGTCATTTGTTTCTACAACACAACAAGGATAACAAGATGTCATCTGTTATGACATTATGTAAGAGTGTATCTTGCACATTAGCAGCATTCTTTATTTCGAGGAAGTTGCTCTACTGTGAACCGTACAGTGGAGAGGCCTCATATGGCAAGGAACTGAGTGAGAGTGGCCTCTGGTAGACAGCAATAAGTTGAGACCTTCAGCTCAACACACCACAAAAAACATACTTCCTGCAACCATGTTATCTTAGAAGCAGACCCTTCCTTAGTTGAGGATCAGATGAGACCACTGTTCTTGCCTTCATCTTGACTGTAGCTTTGAGAGATCCTGAACATGAGGACCCTGCTAAGCCAAACCTGCTCTCCCAACTAAGAAAGTATAGTTCTAAAATGTGTGTTGCTTTATGCTGCTAAGTTTATGACAAAGTTAAGTAGCACTAAAGAATTTTTTAAAACCCAGGTTATTTCTATTAGTAACTTTGTCTTTGCTGGGACAAAGGACCTAACATACATAAAGGAGAAAATGTTTTATTTGGTTCATGGTTTTACAGGTTTTGGTTCATGGTTTTAGAGATTTCAGCTCATAGTTCTGAGTCTAAATTAAAGTACATATGGCAAAAGGGCACAGTGGAGCAAACTTGTACACTTTGTGGCAGCTGGGAAGCAGACCACAGACGAAAGCACCAATGAGATGTACCTCCAAAAGCATGCCCCTAGTGACTCACCTTTCACTGGGCCCCAGCTCCTGAAAACATTCAGCTATGAACATTAGCAGATTAGCCTACTGGTGAGTAAAAGGCCCCCATGACCTGGTCACCTGTTTGACAGTCTCTTAGTCATGCTGACATTTGAGATTAAATGGTATAGTTAATAAAGCTAAAGACCAGTGTCATAATTTAGTGTTTCTCACTGTCTTTTTTTTTATGGAGAGATGCTTTGTTTTGGGGCTGATTAGGGGTGATAAGGGTTGTAAACCAGATCTGACCATCCTTGGCTGACTGTAAGTTATTGGGGATGCCTGAATTATCTTTCAGAATTAAATAATTTCTGGTGTTATAAACTGCTAATAGGTATTTTGGAAATTGCAAAGTATCTTGCCAAGGTATTTATTAACTGCAAATGAAGAAAACTAATGATGGTGAAGAAATCTGGCACATTAATCAAGTAATCAAGGTTAATTACCAATAAGACATAATAATATAAAGGAAAAAAGGGGCCGGCGAGATAGCTCAGTGGACTAAGCAACTGCTTTGTCAAGTGCAGGAACCAGGGTTTGATCCCCAGTCCCACATGCTGTGTTGGCAACCAAATCTGGGCGTGATGGTGCATGCCTGTAATCTCAGTGCTGGGGAGGCTGAAAACAGGAAGATCACTATGAGTCGAAGCTGTATAGTGAGACCCTGTACCAAACACATAAAATGAAAATAAAGAAAAAAGGGGAAAAATGGTTCTGAATTCAATCCCAAGTGCTACCAATGTATATTTAAAGGGCAAAGAACCAGCAAAGACATTTCTCAAGATAATACAAATGGCCAATTGGTCAATGAAAACATTAATCATCATGGAAAAAATCAAAACTACAGTGAATATTATCTCACAGTTGTTACCATGGCTATCATAAAAGAGACAGAGATGAGTGCTGGCAAAGAATTGACCAAAAGGGAATCCATGTACACTTGGGAATGTAAACTACTACAGCCATTAGGGAAAATAGCAAATATAGAACACTTAAAATAGAACGATCATATGTTCCAGTATATGCCCCAATGTTGAAGAGCTATCTACAGGGACTGGGGAGATGGCTCAGTAGAAAAAGCGCTTGCCTGGCAAGTACAAGAGTCTGAGTTCAATCCCCGGTTCCACACACACACACACACACACACACACACACACACACAAAACCTATCTACAATCCCACGTTCATTCCACCTTTATTCACAACAGCCAAGATGTAGAATCAACATAATGTCCATTGATGGATAGATAAAATGCTATATACAATAAAATAATATTCTGCCTTTAAAAGAAGGAAATCCTGTCATTTGTGGAAACATGAATATACTCAGAGAATATTAAATAAGCAGAGAAACATTCTGTACAACCTCACTTAGACTCAAAATGTTGAACTCAGCAGAGAGCAGGATGGTGATTATGAGGGACTGGGTTGTGGGGAATGAGAAGCTAACTGAAGGGCATAAAGTTTCACTTAAAATGAATGAGTTCAGAGATTTGTTGTATGACTTGTTAATATGTTGTATACATGAAAACTGCTAAGACAGTTCACCTTGAATGTCCTTAACTCACACATATAGATGTGAGGTAATATATATTAAATTGACTTATTCATTTCACATCACATGATAAACTGTAAATGTAGATGGTATGTGTCAATTATGCCTGAAAGCTGGGGGAGCATAGCATTGTCTAACATGATGAATATATCACTTCGATGATACTAATGTACAATCTCAGTATAATCAGAAAAAAACTGGATCATACTCAAATTGAAAGATATTCCACAAAATAACAGGCTTATATTCTTCAAACGTATCTAAAATTATGAATGACAAAAAGGATGAGGAAGGGACTGGGGAGACAGCTCAGTAGAATAAGTGCTTGCCTGACAAGAGCAAGGGCCTGAGTTCAATCCCTGGCTCCACAAAAAAAAAAAAAAAAAAGAGGATGAGGAATTGTTATAGGTTGGAGGAGACTAAACAGGTAAATGTAATGTGGGACGCTGACTGGATTCTGGTCTAGACAAAGAGTGTTTTAATTCAAGTAACAATTATAACTTAAAAAAATAAGAATTATATTTAAAACACATCAAGAGTAATTTTCTGTTTATATAATAGTACTGTGGTTATATGCCAATACTAGAGGAAGCTGGGTACAGGCTACATAAAAATCTTTTGTAACATCTAAGTCTAAAATTACTTCAAAATAAATAAAAGCAAGACTTGGAAGTTTCTCAAAGTCTTCTGCTCTTCACATCTACACTTTTATAACATTCCCACAACTGAGCTGAAGGAAAGGCAGTAGATCAGGTCAGTCAGCCATTTTGTCAGAAAAATAAAAAACAAAACATTTTCAAGGATTCTTGCATTTGGAATGTTGCCCCCCTTTATTTTATGGTTTTTAAATTACAAAACTAACATGTTGTTAACAAGTAAAATAACACAAAGATATATAAAGTACACAACTATTTTATATTCCCTCTTACCAAGATAGCAAATGCTACTTTATATTTTTCCACAATTGTCCTTGCTTATACAAACATACACATGCATATATAATATTCACATGGGACTTTTAACATTTTCATTCATTTATTATTGTGGCTGGGGTCTTGAGAATGCTAAGCAAGCACTCTACCACTAGCCCCCAATTTTTATTTTTCTAATGGTATCATATACATTATATAGTCTTTCCCTTTCACTTCACAAATATACCACAAATATCCTACAAATATTAGCTTCCTTTTACCCACTGCTGCCCAATGAATTTGAGGTATGACTTGGTTCAGTCTACCTCTCTTTTTCCCTTTGCAACTTTCTCATAAGCTACCTGTGTCACCCACCTCCCCGCAACTCAGTACAAAACCTTCCATATTTTTCTCCATGCATATAAAATCATACATTACATTCAGAAATACATAGAGACATTTTGTCACTGTTCTACAAAAGATAGTATTTTACATGTACCATTTATCTCACTTTTTTCACTGAAGAAAGCATTGTGTAATTCCACTAGCATGGAACCTATACAATGTAGACATTTTCTTTTTCCCAATTTCCCTACTGACAGGCATTTATTTTTATTCTAGTGAGATTCCATTGCTCTTGTTGTTTTTCTGTTTGTTTGTTTTTTTTGCCATTAGAAACAAGTTATAATAAATACCTATGTTCACCTGTCCTTTTTGTAGTGAGGCAAGGTCTTCCACGGGGAAGATTCTCTAATGTAAAATAAATATTTTGAGTTTTAACAGATGTTTCCAGATTGCTTGTCAAAACAGCAATTTGTATTGCTTTTCAAAATGTTTTCAGTGAGTGTATAAGATTATTTTGTTCTCATAGCGAAAAGCACTCTCAGTACTGTTATCTCATAAATTTAATATATATTCCCTCAAAATTATTGAAGTTAAACATTTTTTGGTAGATCCATCAGTCCCTTAAGAGATAACTCTTCTCTTGTACCAAATACATAAAAAAAGACATGCTTTTCTCACAACTCAGGTATTTTTTTTATATTAAATCTATAATGATTTTACATGAGCCAAAAAAAAAAATTAAGGTCTAATCCAATTCTAAAAGAAGTACATAAGTTATTATCTAATTTTTGTCAGTATTGTTGGTATTTATTATCAATACAGAGAACAGTTCTTGATTTCTATATGCAGCCTTCTTAGAAAATTACCTTAAAATAAGTTGGTCTCTTTATTTATTGGCATCTAACCATATCTTTCTGAAGAAGAGAGAGTTTTTCTTTTTCATTGCTTATACCAATTATTTTAATACTTTCTCGTCATCTCCAAGATAATATTCATGATTTTTTTTTTAAAAATGCCTTCAGTATAACATATACATGAGGTTTTGGTACAGAAACCCTGTAAGTGGATATTATTGATTATAATTTATATTCCATTACATTAGAAATGTTTGCAATTCCCTTGTTAGCATCTGTTGATGGGTAATGATTCTTCTACTTTAAGCCATTAATGTTATTGATATATTTCCTACTACTGAACTGTTACTGCATACTTGAGCTCTAATTTAGACATCACAGTCATAGTTGGTCATCCTTTAGGTATATAACTCAATTTCATTTATCATAATTTAAATTGTGTCTGTATTCATAAGACTCACCTTGAGTTTTGTGAACTCTATTCCGACTTCACATATATTGGATAGTACAGTCTATATACTGAAATATTATCAGTAACTTTGGTATTACTTTAAAAGAGTAATACATAGAATTAATCATGAATTTGTCTAAGACAGGAGTATTTGTTATTTTAGGGAAGGGTCTACAGGGTGTTCAGGGTCTCACTAGTAGATTGGACTTATAGTGATCCACCTGTTTACAGCCTCCCAAGAGCTGGAATTACAGGCTTGTGCCACCATGCCCAGTCTCACATGAGTTTTTTGGGTTTTTTTTTAAGGTGGCACCTGAGCTTGAACTCAGACCCTTGTGCTTGCCAGGCAACCACTTACTTTACTGAGCTATCTCTCCAGCCCCGAGTATTTCGAATATAGAACCTAAATCACTTTTCTAGATGCTTTAGTAACACTTGTTTTTATCATGTTTTATAGTTACTATAATTTTCATGACTTAACAGTTTGCTTTTTAAAACGCATTCATCTCCCATTTTTAAAATATGATCCAAAGTTGTACATGTTATATTTTTTATCATTCATGTTAAAAAAATAACATGTTATTTTTTAATCATGTTTCTATCTGTGGTTACATCTCATTTCCTTTCTCTTTCTGGATTAGGGAAGCATGTCTCAAAGAATATAGATTTCAATTCTGTTTATTTTCCTATATAGACCACATGGTAGCTCAAGGAAACAGATTTTTTCCCCAAACATTGGAATAATGAAGAATTTGGGATATAGTATCCAGGACAATTACAAGAAGTTGTAGGGAAGAAAACTGGATGTTGCTGCTTTAATTTTCTTTTTTCCTTTGCTGCATTAATTTTCAAGAGAAATCAAAGACAAGAAAGAAATTCTAATTCACTGATTTTTGCATGAAATATTTCTGAATTATAAAACCCGTATAAAGAACATCACTTCCAATTTTCTACAAGATATTTTAGGCAAGACTAGGAAACTATGAGCAATGTGTAACAGGGAAGCACTATACTTTGTTAAATAGTGTGCTGCGATTAAGTTCTTCAGAGTTTTGTTTACTCAGTGTCAGATAGTTAAATTATTCCTTAGCTTTAGTGTATTTGCAACAAAAATAACTTTTACTCCTTTCCCTCTCTTGATTAGTTAGTCCTTGAGATCCTGCTTTCCTTTAACTTGTATTATATCTTTCTATTTGTATTTCTTCTTTGGAGTTCTTATACTAGGGAGACTATACAATATTTACACATGTGTGTCTGGTTTACAAAAATAACTTTTAAATAAACTTTTGGCTGACTAACCAGACAACATTAAAAACATTACTTTCTCTTTCAGAGAAGGGCTCAATAACAAATGTGAAACCCATTGACATTTATTATAAGCAAGATGGAGAACATGTACCTGGTCTATTTTGTTGAGGCTCTTACCATTGTATTATTGGTTTTCTGTACTGTTAAGACATGAAAAGAAAATGGTGATATTTAGAATGAAAAACTGGTGTGGGGGAAGAAGGGGAAGATGGCATTCCATGTACTGTGTGATATATAGATTTGATATTCACAATTTATGTGATTCACGTTAACAATTTAAAAATATAAATAATTATTATGTATTACACTGAGGAAAGTACCATCATATACTTCTAAGTCTTTTCACATACATTTTGTAATCTGTTGTTATTCAATATACTTTAAAATTTTATGTCAGAGTAAACATGTTTATACAATATTTTATAAAGTATTTTCCATAGTCTTTCCCTTAAAGTTTTATCATAATTGCAGTACGACTTTCCTTTTGATAAAACATTCTACCTAACTTCATTAAGTTGTTAAAATCTTTCAGGATCAATTCCTATACCCAGTGAAACTGTGTACTGGTAATCAAGGATTCCCCACAATCATTAAATTTTCATTCCTGTAAGCATTCTTTCTAGCATGTATTTTCTGGTGTCTACTTAGGTTTGGCTTCTGGTAGAAAGCTTTGCCACATTCATTGCACCCATAGGGTTTTTCTCCTGTATGAGTCCTCCAATGTTTATTGAGGCATGACTTTTGGCTAAAGCATTTTCCACATTCTCTACAACGGTAGGGTCTTTCTCCAGTATGCATTTTTCGATGTACATTGAGGTAAGACTTCTCACCAAATGACTTTCCACATTCACTGCACACAAAAGGTCTCTCTCCTGTATGTGTTCTCTGATGTTCTGTGCGGTGTGACTTCTGTGTAAAGGCTTTCCCACAAAAAAAGCATTCAAAAGGCCTTACCCCTGTGTGAATTCTCTGGTGTTTAATTAGGGTTGATTTATGTGAAAAGGCTTTCCCACAGTCAGTGCATCCATAAGGCTTCTCCCCTGTGTGACTTCTCTGATGCCTAATGAATTCAGACTTATAGCAAAAGGCTTTCCCACACTCACTACAGACATGAGGTTTTTCTGTAGGTGGAATCCTCTTTCGTTTGTACACAAGAGAATTAGTCACTGCTGATTTATATATAAGTGCTGGGTTATGGCTGAAAGCTTTCTCACAGTGACTGCATCCCCAGGATTTTTCTCCATTAGATCTTTTATCATGGTTGCTGCATTGCAACAATTTCCCATATCCATAACACTCATCTTGTTTTCTTGCATAATTCCTCTTCAAACCAACCAAGTCTAAGTTATCATTCAAACTCTTTCCAGAAGGATCCCAGTTACTGGGCCTTTGAATTGAAGGAAAAAGATCAGTGCTCCGAAGTGATATTTTCCCAAACTTATTACATTCACGGATTTTTCTCATGGACAGTGCTTTCTTGCTGATGAATGCACCTTGCCTGTCTTGCTGTCTCTTCCTCTGGACATCAACTTGCCATATATCTTCTGGAGAAAGTATAAGTAAATCACTCCTTATAAATCTTTGTGTTTATTATAAGCTGTAATAAAATTACTTTAAGAAATGTTCTCAAATTTAAAGCGTATACAGTAGTATATGAACCATAATCAAAAGCGCAGTTCAGGGAAGAGTATTCTATGGTAAAAGATTCAGAACACTGGCACAAATGGAATGCAACATGTCATAGGGTGTACAGAAATAATTCCAAATATGTAATGATACTATGGACGGGGATTGGAAAAGTTGTTCTCAAAGAGCAGTAAAGAAAATATTTTTGGGCTTTATAGGTCATATGGTCTCTCTTACAATTATTTAATTTGCCCATTATAGCAAAAAAACAAGTGCTATGTAAATATAAGATTGTGACTATGTTGCAATGAATCTTCATTCAGAAAAATGGGTGGCTGACCTGTAGATCATGGTTTCCTGACCTTTATAGAATAGAGAGTTTTATACCTCACAGAGGTTGAGAAATCATTCCTAAAATTTATGTGGAACCGGAAAAGACCTAGAATAGCAAAGGCAATCCTGGGCAATAAAGA
>NW_004524659.1:9382321-9383241 GCF_000260255.1 Octodon degus
AAGCCATGGTGTTATGTTAGGCTATAGGGGACTCAGGTGAACAATTTCTGACAGTGTCAGTGAAGTGGAAGACCCAATACTATTATGGACTACTGAACTCTTTTAGAATATTTTGCTGTGTTTACATACCTATAATATTTAAATGATGGAACTTAACAAAAAAAAGGGATATAGATGAATGTCCATTTTGTATCTGTGTATTCAAAGTGTTTAGGATAGATATATAGTACATTCTCTTAATGAATAGAGGGATTTGTTCTAATGGTGTTTGTAAATAGGATATCAAGTCCGCATCTTGTACAGCAGTTAACCACTAGGAAGAATGTATGCAATGTGTTAATTAATGAAACTGTCCTACCAGTTTGGTTTGAAACTGTCTTAATGCTATTTGTTTCTCAATAAAATTATGGAGAAAAAAAAAAGAATAGAGAGTTTTAATCATTACGTGACACCTTGCTATTCAATGTGAGGGTCTTTAAGGGGTACCTTGTCCTTATCTGAAGGCTTGCTACATTGCTTAATCTCAGGCCCCATCCCAGACCTACTGAATCAAAATATCTGTACTTTAGCAAGAAGTCCAGGTTAGAGTTTGATAAGTACTGCTATAGCAATAACCAGAGAGTTTATCCTCTTGAACTGGTTATTAGATAAACAATGAAGCACTCTGAAATGGATTAGATGAATGAGTGGATTTAACAAAATTAACTAGGACTTAAAACAAGACTTCTGTCCAGGTATGCACATGCCTGTGATCTCAGGCACTTAGGAGACCAAAGTAAGAGGATCATGAGTTCAAGGCCATTCTAGGAAACTTAGTGAGATCCTATCTCAAAAAAAATTAAAACAGGAGTTCTTGGTGGATAGAAATCATAGGGGTTATGAACTCGGATAGGAAAATATCAGTTTTAATTTTCATTAAG
>NW_004524659.1:9384486-9388251 GCF_000260255.1 Octodon degus
AAAATCATACAAACTAAGTGCAAGAAATCTGAATGTGAAAGAGACATATTAGGTAATCAAGGAGAAAGGGAAACAAACCAAGCATTTAAATGGAAACAGGAAGAAGAGGGAGGAAGGAATACATGGAGGGCAAAGGATCAAGAAGCACAGAGTGCTCAGGTCTTTTAAAAGTGACATCTTAAACAAAATTTCAAAGGTGCCAATGTTACACAGTACCCTTTTTCTGGGTTTATCACACTTACCCCGACAGTAGCAGCCTGGGCATGATGCCTCACAAATCCATGGTGCTTCTTCCTGTTCCAGTCTAAGGATCACATCTGGTTTGGTGCCTTCATAACCTGTTCCAGGGAAATAATTTAGACCTTAGGCCAAGCTCCTTGGGGCCTCCTAGACAGCTTTAAAGGCTACACATACATGTTATACTTGGGAGGGGACTGTACATAAACCTTGTACAGAACCAATGGAATTAGTAATCTAGGATCACTGAAAGTCAGGCTGAACCCACAGAAACAGAGCAGCGTAAGGGTTAGGAATGCACTCTACAGCCAGAATGCCAGGGTTCAAACCCTGGCTCCACAATATATAAGGTGGGTGACTCTGTGCAAGAGACTATACCCCTCTGTGCCTAAATTTCCAAATCTGTAAAACAGTAGCAGGACATAAAGCTTTTTATAAATTTACTTTTTTTTTTTTTAAACTTGATGTATTTATTTATTTTTTTTTAAATTTGTGTGTGTGTGTGTGTGTGTGTGTGTGGCCAGCTCAACCCACCAGGGGGCGGGCTGGCAGGCATGTGGTGCTGGGGGATTGAACCGTGGTCCCTGGGCTTTGGTAAGCTTGTTCTAAGTAGGTGCTTTAGACCACTGAGCCATCTCACCAGCCCCTATAAGTTTACTTTCAATCCTTCATTGTTTTTAAACTTCAGATCACAGTGTACTAGATATTAACTAACATTTTTTTAATTAACATTTTAAGAATGTAATATTCTAGCTTTCATTTATTTATTTTTATTTTTATTTTTGTATTTAGGGAAGGGTCTCCAGGGTGTTTAGGGTCTCACTACTAGATAAGACTCCTAGTGATTCTCCTATTTACAGCCTCCCAAGAGCTGGGATTACAGGTATGTGCCAAAACCATACCCAATCTCAACTGTCATCTCAGCACACCCTGGGGGCTCTAGCTTTCAAATGTATACATGGAATAGATAAGGAAAATGTGAGAAGATGTGGAAAAGTTTAAGCGTAACATTGAAGGTGATTAAATCTGAGTGTGTGGCACATCTGTAACTCTAGCATTGAAGGTGATTAAATCTGAGTGTGTGGCACATCTGTAACTCTAGCCCTCTGAGAGGCTAAGGTAAGAGAATTGCAAGTTCAAGGACAATACCTAGCAAGATCCTGTCTCAAAATAAAAAAGTTTAAAAAGTCTACAGTATATTTCACTGTGAAGGCCCTAGAATCAACACCCCCCACACACACATAAAAGAGTAAACATACATTTTTTTTTTTTTAAATGCTATGGGCGCACAGCTGGGTTAAATAGAATCTCTAGTTTTAGTTTTCTGAGGAATCTCGATACTCATTTAGTGCTTATACCAAATTTATACTCCTATCAACAACTGAGAAGGGCTCCCTTCTTCCCATAGCATTCTTTTTTTTTTTTCTTTTCAGTACCAGGGATTGAACTCAGGCCCTTGCACTTGCCAGGGAAACACTAATTCTACTGAGCCTTCTCCCTGGCCCCAAGATGCACAAATTTTAATATCACATTTTCTTGGATGAGAAACCCAAAGGGTAAAAGAGGAGCAAAATGAAGATAGATATTGAGAAGAACATGTTCAAATGGGAAAGGGAAAAAGGAGAGGGGAAGAAGAAGGAAAGGAAGGGAAGAGGAATTCAAAATAAAGAAAATGGAAACAAACATTTTGTAAATGAGGAAGAGAAGAAAGGTTGAAGGAAGGAGAGAGGAATGGGAAAAATAGGAATTGAGGCATATGTAGTAATTTAAAAGAACAAAACATTTATTTAAAAACATTAAGAAAATGCTGGGGTGGGGTCAGAAAAAAAATGCTAATGTTTGGCTCTTTGTTGTAAGTATAGTTCAACTGAGGTTAACTTGAGAGATATCCTCTTGCATTACTTATTGGGAAGGCATCCAGAAACACTTCTACCATAGCTACCTTGTTTACAAGGTATAGAGATGATGTCCTTATCTGTACTCATGTCTAGACACAAGCCCTTTCTTAACCATAAAACATTACAGGTACAAGTCCAGAGGGTCCATTCTACAGCCCATTCCTTTAAAAACATTTGTTGCATTCTTCCTGTATCTATAGCATTATACAGTACAGCAGGATAACAAAGAAAATCAGACATGGATGTTTCCTCAAAGCTTGAGTCTATTTTTGTTGTTGTGGTGGAGATAGTGCTGAGAATTAAACCCTAGAACTACTACATGCTAGGCAAATGCTCTATCACTAAGCTACACCCTAGTCTTGGATCTATTAATGTAGATATGCAGCATATAAATAGCAAGAGAAACAAGTTAGAGAATACTCAGTCCCATATTATACAGATAAATGAAAGACATAGCAATCAGAAAAAACAGAAGACTTTGTGAAGAAAGTATCTTATAAAATTAATGCAAAATTCACACAGAAGGACATTACTTATTTAGTCTTATTTATTGGAAAAACAATACCCATTTCACTGACTTTTCATGTCCAACTCAGATAAAATACTGTAGACCCTTCTCTATGACAATAATAGCATTTTTTGTAAATACAGTTTTAAGTGATAGACTCTACACCAGAACTCTGAGTAAATTGACCTTTATACTGGATGAGTGTGACACAAGATTAAAATGGGTGAACCTGATCATGGGGCTGAGATGTGAGCTGACATTAAAGAAACACAGGCTGAACTGAAAATATTTTTGGGTTGGCGTAAAATATAAGGGTCTCTCATAAAGCTTTTAGGAGAATTAAATGAGTTAATATTTTAAGAGTTGCTAAAACTGTCCAACGCATAGAAAGTACTAAGTAATGATTAAGTAAGTTAGGGACTTGAGAGGTTTTAGATACTTCTGTTGGTTTTGGTGACTGACAAAGACAAGATAGTCTGTCAAGCATAATATGCAGTATATGGAGGAAGCTGTTCTTACCCACTGAGACCAGATTGCTGTAGGTCTCTAACATCACATCTCGGTACAGGGCCCTCTGTGCAGGATTCAGCCGGTGCCACTCCTCTTGAGTAAAGCCCACAACCACATCTTTGAATGACACAGATATCTCCTGAAGCTGAAAGGTAAAAACGAATGGTGGTAGGGTAGATGGTACTGATTTTTATATCAGTCACAGGTAACACCTTACCATGATCATTTATCTACCTAGGTGATAGTTACCTTCCTGGCTTAGTGCTATAAATGGTGGAAGAAAGGAAAATAATTTTGGAGGGCCAGCCAAATAGTTCAGCGGATTAAAGTACCTGCAAGCAGGTACAGGGATTCGATCCCTGGGCCTACCATGCTGGCTCCACCCCCAGAGCACACTGATATGGCAATTGAGACTGGGCGTGGTGGCACAGGCCTATAATCCCAGTTCTTGGGAGGTTGTAAACAGGCAGATCACTATGAGTCTGACCTAGTAGTGAGACCCTGAACACCCTTCCCTAAAATTAAAAAAAAAAAAAAAAAGGAAAATCATGTTGGAAACCACCAACTATTGTCATTTACACTTTCAATCAACTATCTTTTTTTTTTTTTTTT
>NW_004524659.1:9389241-9393570 GCF_000260255.1 Octodon degus
AAAAAAAAAAAAAGGAAGAAAATGATTATGTTGTTTTTAAACACAGATGTTGAAGATATAACTGTAAGCCTTAATGAATAACAAAATAATGAAAACTAGGTTGTTGTCTTAGTTACTTTTCTCTCATTGCTGGGACAAAATACCCAACACCCAAAATTAAGGAAGGAAAGATTTAGTTAGCTCACAGTTTGTGGTTTCAGTCCATACTCAGCTGGCTCCAAGACAGAGTGACACATGGCAGAGAGCAGCAGTTCATGGCAGCAGAAGACAGCAAAGAGCAAAGGGAGGAGTAGTGGGAACAATAGCAACAGAGAGCAAGTCTGTTGCATTCAGGCTATCCACCCCAGGCTCACAGTCATGTAGGACTCACATCCATAATCCCAGTAACACACTCATAATCCCAGCAGCACTCAGACCTGTAATTCCAGCACTGCATCATGAATTAACCACAAACCCTAGAAGCCACCCCATGATTGCATGAGGTTTTGGGATGCAACTAGACATAAACCATAGCAGTTGTGTACATAACTACTTTGTGGTATACATGAATGCTTGATGTTAGAAACGTACTAAAATCACCCATGAAGCCAGTCATGGTAGCATATGCCTATTATCCCAGCATTCTGAGAAGGTGAAGGAGGAGAATCAAAAGTTTGAGCCTAGCCTGGGAAACTTAGTGAAACCATGTATTTTACAATAAAACATGAAAAAGGACTGGGATGTAGGTCAGTGGAAAAAAAAAAAATCACCAGTGAGACACTATGTGATTTTTTCATGTTATATCTTTTGTTGCTGACCTCACCAAACTGACCAAAGGGGATGCCACTTCAACTGAAAACATTTAATGTGCCCAGAGAAGGACTCATACCACTACCTTTTGGTGTAAAGGACTGGAATGCCTTAGAAAATCGCTGAAATGTACATGAAGCAAAGAATACAAGACATATAGATATCCTTCCATAACCTTAAAGGTCAGAAGCAAGGCCATTACACCAGGGGATGGGTCTTGGCAATGAAGCATAAGAGCCACCAACAAGGGACTCCAATCACATGAGGAAAAGTGTTAAGAGAAGAGTGTCCATATCTATTTTTTTCTTTTTTACTTCTGTATTTGGTACAGGGTCCCACTGCAGCTCCAACTCATAGTTATCCTCCTGTTTTCAGCCTCCCCAGTGCTGGGGCACTATCATGCCCCAACTCCTTTGCCTGCTCAGCATGCCTGAGGGAAGAGCCAGTATGGCATGTGGAACCATGGATTGAACCATGGTCCCTGCACTTGCCAAAGCAGGTGCTTAGTCCACTGAACTATCTCGCCGGCCCTCACATCTCAAGAAACTAAACACCAAAATATAGTATTATGTAACACTTTCATACACATGCACATATCATAAATTTTTAGCCTTTAAAAACTATGAATTTGTAGCAATATGTTTTAAGCCACAATATCAAATGTCTTCTCCCTCTGACAGTTAAGCTGTATCGTAAAGCTGATTTGCTTCAAAGTCATTTAGGAGAGTAATAAAGCCTATTTCTGAGGGTATCTGGGTGGGTAATGGAGGTGTAGCCCCAGTTATTACCTGCAGTCCCTGGCCCCTTCCTCTTGGGCACTGCTCCTCTACTATGCTTTCCAACTGCCATGGACTAAGCAGCCTTGCTCTACCATATTCTCCTCCATGATCCTGCCTTGTGTCCACTAATCATGGACTGAAATCTCTAAAACCATGAGCCAAATATACCTCTCCTCAAAGTAGTGGGTGTGAGATATTTTGTCCAGCAACGGGAAAGTCAAATAATCAATCTATTAAAGTAACTGGCACTATAATGCTATACTAATATAACACTGGAGACTCTCTATTTCCAAAAGATCCATTTATTAGGAAATATGAAACTTAGATATCTTTTCTTTTTTTTTTTTTTAGTACTGGAGATTGAACTCAGAACCTTATACTGGAGAGGCAGGCGCTTATGCCACTGAGCTACATCCCTAGCCTGGGAAATATGAAACTCAAACTGAACAAAATATTAGTAAAAATGCTCTACTTGTCAGATTGATTGATGGTCTGAATGCACTCTGCATGATCTAAAGGCTACAAGTAAAATTCCACATCCAAGAGCAACAGAGTTCTCACCCAAAGTTGGTGGGAGTGCAAACTGGTTTAGCCATTTTTTAAAGCTATTGATTATAGCAATTAAAGCTGAACACAAAATTCTCTTCCTCTCAACAGTTCTTTTTTTTTTTTTTTTTTGCAGAACCAGGGATTGAACTCAGGCCCTTGCACTTGCCAGGCAAGCACTTATTCTACTGAGCCATCTCCTCGGCCCTCTCTCAACAGTTCTAGTATAGGATGCTTACCACAGGTATTTATGTATGTTGTCCACATCAAGACTTGTACAAAAGTGTTAATTGCACTTTTGACTATAAAAACCTGAAACTGAACTAGAGACTCCCCAAAAGAACTTGAAAAACTAACATGCTTCCATATGGTGAAATATTATTCAACAATAAAGAGGAATGAGCTACCCTTTGGAGTATATCTCAGTGGTAGAGTGTGTGTTTAGTATGTGGAAGATCCGAGGTTCAGCCCCCAGCAACAAAACAAACAAACAAGCAAACGAATTCATTAAATAGCAATAGAGAAATAGAAATAAACATAACTACGCAATGATGTGGTTAAATCTCACAGACATTTCCAATGAAAAATAACACACTGTATAATTTCAATCAAGTCCTAGAACAGGGAAAACTAATCTATGGTAACAGAGTCCCAACAGAGAAGGAAGACAGATATCAACTGATTTGGGACAAAAAAAGGAGTCATCTAAGATAGAGGTCACAAGTATTTTCTTTAATGGATTAGACAGTATATATTTAGGTCTTGTGAGCCTTTGAATGTGTCACCACCACCACCATCGCGGCACAAAAGTAGCCACAACAATTATATGCAAATAAAATAAAGTACAGCTGTGTTATTATAAAACTTTCATTACAAGCCAAGCACGATAGTTCTCAGCTATAATGCCAGACATTTGGCACACTGAGGAAGAAGATTTCAAGTTCAAGTTCAGCCTGGGCAACTTAGTGAGAATCTGCCTCAAAATGAAAAGCAGTTCAGTGTTAGCGCATTTGCTTAGTTAATCACTATAGTGATTAGCAGTACTATACAATGAAACAAACAAATGAACAAAACAGACACCAAAAATGGTAGGCCAGATATGCTTCATGAATTGTAGTTTGCTAATCCCAGTTCTAAGATGAGGGAAATGTTTCAAGTGGTGGTTATCAGAAGATATATGCATAGTTTTATCAAGTTGTAAGATGTATACTTTTTGCTCTATGTATTTTGTACCTCAGTGAAAGAAAAGGAAATAAAAGAGGAAAAAGAAAGCAAAGATAAGACAAAATAAAACCTACACCTATGTTCTACCAGCACTCACTCCAGGACAAAGAAACTATCTCAGCAAAGGTGGGTAATGGGTGCTTTCCTTCTAATTAGGATTCTTGAGCTGTGATCCTAATGGTTGACAATTCAAACTCTGTCAATCTCACAGCTTATTCCCATAAGATCCAAGCTTTGCCTATTCAGCAATATTCTATGAGTCTGGGGCAGGAGTGTTATTTAAGCCCACACCAGCTGGGACAACATAGTGAGACCTTGCCTAAAATAAACTAATGGAAAAATAAAATGAAACAAAACAAAACAAAAACACAGAACAAAAACATTAGTATTTCTCCTATACTAAAAAAGACTGTTATTTTGGTATGAAACAAAGAAGCATTTCACATAGTATCTAGATACCGTCCAAGATGTTGATAATTACAGAAAGAAAAACATCACCTTTATGCTGGATAAACTTCACAATCATGACTTTAATCAAATGCTCACTGAACATTATCAAGAAAGAGATGGGATTGAAGTGCTGAAAGCATGTGCAGGGGCTGGGGGTTGGATCCCCAGGCCTGCTGTGCCAGCCCCACGCTTGGGGTGTGCTGAGATAGCAATTGAGACTAGGCGTGGTGGTACGCGCCTGTAATCCCAGCTCTTGGGAGGCTGTAAACAGGCAGATCACTACAAGTCTGATCTAGTAGTGAGATCCTGAACACCCTGTAGACCCTTCCCTAAAATACAATAAAAAAAAGAAGAAGAAGAAAGAAGAAAAAAGAGATGTATAATTGACTGTGCCTCCTGATGTGACACATAGTAGCTAGCACAAAATCTCTCCTGTGTCACCCCTGCCACCAAATACACACTTGAATCTCTTGAATCTTTTTTTTTTTTTGTATTTTTTAGGGAAGGGTCTACAGGGTGTTCAGGGTCTCACTACTAGTTT
>NW_004524659.1:9394555-9395455 GCF_000260255.1 Octodon degus
TGGGCCCAACTCTTCTCTCATCACTGAGCCATAAAGAATCCTTAGAAGGAGTGACATCCTCCAGCTGGGAGCTGCTCAGCTTCTGGATCAAGGATGGCACCACTTCTTACCTAGGAATCTTTGATTTGGGAAAAGCCTGGGACCTGGGTGGACTTCATCCAGGATTTTTCATACAAGTATTCTTGTCCCAATTCCTTAGTTCCATCTCTCTCATTACTTTTCCTTAGCTGCCACCTGTGGCAAGGCCTTGTATCCTATGACAAAGGTCCTGTGGCCCTGAGGAGCTAGAAAACTACTGTCCAATGTTTCTAGAGTTAATCCTCTTGAGCTTTGCGAGTATATAATTACTTTGCCCACAAATACGTAAAAGATTTTCCTCAACATATTTATCTTATCATCTCACTCGGTGATTAATTGCACCAACTAGCACTCTAGAATAAAACAAAATCATAATAGGGACAAATTCTTTCCCTTTTTTCTTTTCTCTCTACATAAAGTGCTAAATAGCCCAAGTTGGGCTCAAACATGCAATCTTTCAGCATCAGCCTTCCAGAGTTCTGAGATTACAGGTGCATGTCACTATGCCAGATTAGAAATTGCTCACTTGGGGCTGGGAATATAGCTCAGTGGCACAGCACTTGCTTGGCAATCATAAGGTCTTGAATTTGATTCTCAATCCAAAAAAAGAAATTGTTCCCTTGAATGAGATGGCTGCTATTGACTTTCAATTTGCAATATACAAAGTTTTATATTAAGAAAGTAACCACTTAGTGCTTCTTTACTATTGCTTTTTAAAAAAATAATTCAAAATCAGGTATGGTGGCACATACTTGTAATCCTAGCACTTGGGAAGCTAAGGCAAGGGGCATCACTCTGAATTCAAGGCCTGCCTAAACTGTA
>NW_004524659.1:9396040-9404001 GCF_000260255.1 Octodon degus
AAAGAAAACTTCATGTTGGTAGGCAAGTGAGCAAGATGAAAGCCCTATAAGCTGAAGAAGCAGGTCTGCTGTCTTAGCAGTTAGGTCAGCTGGGATATGAGGGGCAGATATGTCTCCTTTATCTCAGGGTAAATCTATCATCTACCAGAATTGCTGCCAAAGATCCTAATATTTGTTAAACCATTGTCCCTTGGTCCCTGGGCAGCTAAACCTAATAGAGGTTCTTTCTCATGCTGTCTTACTCAGGTCTCTGCAACTAATGGCCAGTCTCTAAAAGATAAAGAGACTTTGACCAAAGAACTTTGTAATGCCCTCCAAACTACCTACTGAGAAGAGGCTGCCATAACTTACCAACTGCATAACAGGACACTAAACTCAGAATCCTCAAGATCTACTTCATTGATTATGTTTTGGGCTTTCAGAGGGAGTAAAAGAAAACAGCAAAGATCAGATATGTGTGGGCTTCAGATTATTTACTGTACATGATTCAATTTCATGTATAATAATATAAAATTCAATATATATTGATTTTATGATTCAATTCAAATTTAAAAACAGGCAAAACAACCCAACAACCCCATTACTGAGTATATAACCAAAGGCAAGAAAATCAGTAAGTCAAAGAGTTATAGGTACTCTTGTATTTATAGCAGCAGCCCTATTTACGATAGCCAAGATTTGGAATCAACAAGTGTCCAAGAACAGATGAATAGATAAAGAAAATTCAGTATGTATATACAATGGAATATGATGCTGCCAGAATAAAGGATGAAATCCTGCCATTTACAACAAGATGGATAAGTCTGAAGGACACGTAATGCTAAGTAAATTAAACCAAGCACACAAAGACAAATTCTTTATGATCTCATACATATGAGAAATCTAAAAAAGTTGATTTAATTGAGGTAGAGAGTAGAATAGTGGATACTAGAGACTAGGGCGGGGCAAGAAGGAAGAAAAGAGAGTTGGGCAAGGTACAAAGCTACAAGTAGACAGGAGGAATGAGTTCTACTGTACTACTGCATAGTGGGGTGATTACAGTTAACAATAATTTATTATGTGTATCAAAATTCCTAGAGGACCCAGTGAAGACTCTTACCACAAAGAAATAACAAATAACTGAACTGATAGGTAATTATCTTAATTTGATTATTATACAATATATACATGTATGAAAACATCACATTGTATCCTATAAATACATACAAATTTTATGTGCCAATTAAAAATAATTTTAAGAGGTAGGCTTGGAGGCATAGTTCTGTAATCCCAAAACTCAGGAAGCTGAGGCAGGTGGATTGCTATGAGTTTTAAGTCAGCTTGAATTACATAGTGAGCTCAAGGCTAAATTGAGTTGCATAGGGAGACCCTGTCTCAAAAAACTAAAATAAAAACAATAATTATTTTACTTATTGATTTTGGTACCTGGGATTGAACTCAGGACCTTGTACTTGCCAGGCAGATACTTAAGCCACTGAGCTATCTCCCTGGCCCAACAATAATTTTAAAAATAGGGCTAAGGAGATAGTTCAGTAGAATAAGTGCTTACCTGGCAAAAAATAATAATAATTTTAAAAATATACAAAAATACTCAACTGTACAGTGTTAGACCCAAGTACCTCTAGAGTGACAGTGGGTACTCATTAGTAGAGAAGCCTTCAAGTTGATAGAAATGATACATGTCTTGATTTTAGTTGTAGTTATTTGAGTCTATAACACAAAAATTCCTGGAGCTGTACCCTTAAAATAAGCACATTTGACTAGGTATATATATCAATTTTTAAAACATTACTAATCTAGGAAAATACATGTTTTAAAAATAAAATGAAATACTCCTAATTGAAACTTTAAAAAATTTTGTTCAAATTGACCCATATTTTGCCTCTATCTTCCCCACACCCTGTCTCCATGAATGTTTCTTTACAAAGGTCTAAAACAGGCAAGATCAAGGTGGTTGCTGTGATACATACCTGTAATTCCAGCAGTAGGGAGGCTGATGCAAAAGGATCACTGTTGAGTTTAAGGCCAGTCTCAGCTACATAGTGAGTTTAAGTCCAGCCTGAACTACATGATGAGATACTGTTCAAAAAAATACAATAAAATAAAATAGCCAATCTGTGATATTATAAGTTGGGAGGATGGTTCCCCTTGGCAGAACGACTAGAAGAGCATACAATGGGGATTTTTAGGGTGCTGCAAATGCTATTTTCTGATCTGAGTGTATTACCCATAGGTTCTTTCTTTGTGACAGTACACTGAGCATGCATGCATCTTAAATCTCCAAGGTTTTATAAGGAACTAATTCATGGAGGTCAAACATGCCTAAAAATTACAAGACAAGCAAGTCACAGATACACATACCTATAATCACAGTACTCGGACAGGATGAGACAGGAAATCATAAATCCAAGCACAGCCTGAGTAACTTAGTGACTTAGTAAGATGCCATCTCAAAATTTAAAAAAGGGTTGGGGATGTAGTGAGCTACATCTTGTGAAGGCCCTGGGTTTAATCCCCAATATCACAAAACAAAACAGATCAAAACAATGGCTCTTAGAACACAGTAAGTTTCTTTTCCTTTGATATTTTTTAAGTTTAGCCTAGAAAAAAAATCTTCCAAATTCAATTTGCTTTTTTTTTTTTTAGTCAAATCTTAATGTTATCAGTTTAGATACTTACTCAGTAAACTTTTCATTTTCTAACCATAAGCAAGGTAAAATCCATCCTAGTTGCCATGGAGTAAGCAATGAGGTTCACTCTTGAGATGAGGTTACAGATGGATGTCATCACCTTTGCCAGGAAGAACCCTAAAGGAAATATAAGAAATATGCATTAGATTCCTGACAAGAACATGTTACTTTAGGGGCTGGGGAGATGGCTTAGTAGAATAAGTACTTCCCTGGTAAGCGCAAGGGCCTCAGTTCAATCCCCGGTTCCACTAAAAAAAAAAAAAGTATGTTACTTTAATAAATACTTGATCCTTTGAAATTATTTTCACTATTGTGGGGGAGCTATTTTTTAAATGAGGGGGTGGGGGTTTCAAAAGAGTTTTGAGGTGGCTCTCAGCCAAGAGGGACTGGATGGAATTTTCTCAGCTTGAGAGTGTCACGTCTGTAATGTTTCATTATATGGAGCTCTAGCTTCAAATCCTTGGTTCTCCTGCGAATCTCTGAATTTTGCAAGCCTCCTTCCTCGACATTAACCCCTATAAGGTTCCTAACAACGGATCTATATGGCATCTCTAACCACAATCTCCCAATCTCCAAAGTTCCAAGTTCCTTATAGTCACCAATATCCCAGTATGTCCAAATCTAACCAAAGAAAACCACTGGTCACTGACTACAAAATTCACTGACACAATCTGATTGCCAAACAGAAAACTGCACAGATCAGTCATGCACCTGTGCTGATCTTCAGTGATAGTCCAATGACTGGAGGCCAATCGCTGATTGCACAATCCTACTTGTTTCCACACTGACAGCTCCAATCACAAACTCGCTGTGACCTCTCTATATCTCTTCCCTGATCTACTAAAGTTAAATCATGAATACCTTTGGATTTCCCATCAAGGATCTAAGAAAGTTTCCATCACTAATGGCCCAAAGCAACTCTTCACACACTGACCTCCACCAACTTTCTCATCATGGAACCCCAAAGTTTTTACAGTTAGCAGTTCCAATAAACAAGATATCATTAACCACAGAATTTAGAACTTCCAGTCTCTGACCCTCTCGAGCTTTCAACACTGAGCCTCAATGCACTCAAAAACAGCGCCTTCGAAAATTTCCACTTGGCCCCACACCCATGAAGATCATAACTAACCACTGGCAGCACCCTGCCAATCAAGCCATCTCATAGAATCCTCGTTTATTAATTCCATACACTGCCAATCTGTCTTCACAGAGCCCCTGCCACTAATTCCCACAAACCTCCGCCCGCCACCACGAAGCGCCAACGAAGCTCAGGAGCCAAATCACTTAACTCTTCGGTTCTCTCGCCTTGACCCTAACGGGTACCCATAGCTGATCCAGTCAGGCCACCGTAGTCCCAGATCATTATCCTGCACAGATTAAAGCTTCACTTTTGCTAATCATTCCCGTTTACCAGGATCCGTGCCCCTAATCCGAATTCTCTCATAACGCCGCCTCATCGCAGTACAAGCTATTCCCAGCCGGAGGAGGCGGCGCGCAGACTCAGTTGCGACTTTGAGGCCCTGAGCCACCACCGAGCAACCTTCCAGAGAACAGGATTCTGGGGTTTCAGAATGTCAATGGGAGGTATGATGGCTGCGCCTTCTGGACGATCACTTGATGGGAACGGCCATATTTAAAACTTTTCCGTACGATTCACCAAGTCCTTCGCTTCACCTAGGGGTAATTCGCTGTTTTAAGATGGGGTGAAGCAAGTGCCTCAAGAATTAGCGACACAGTTCTTGTCACTGCTTTTAGCACCTGAGACGCCTAAACCTCATGTGATCAATTTACAGCAACCTGGACTTAGAAAATGAGATTTCTTTGTCTCCAGAAGGCTGTTAAGTAGGTTGGTCACATACATTTTTATGGCTTCTTGCGCGCAATGGGCGTGGCCATCTCTGAGAGGAGCTCCTTTATGGTAAAATGAAATTTTTTTTAGAGATAGAAACAGGAATTGAAGCGTGGTGAAATCACTGACTCTTAAACTCTGTTGTGGCCTGTGGAGAGGCTGCTCTTCACGTAAGGGCGGAGCCGCGAGGAAGGGTGGGGTAGAAGGAGGAACCAGGGTAGAAAGTTGTTAGACTTTTACTGAAAAGATGTTGAAAGCAGGGTCATTATCTTAAGTGGCTGGCCTCAGAATCCTACCTGAGAAAAAATATGAATGCAAGCATTTTATCAGGTAGGTGAAACAGGAAGGATGGAAATCAATAGAAAGCACCAATGAGCAAATTACCCCGTGAGCAATAGGAGCTCTATTTTGAGCTCCAGGAGATTACATAGAAACCACCTCCAGTGTCCCACCTAAACCCTAAGAAAGCAGGACCTAGGTCGTTTATTCTGCGCTGTTGCTCGGCCCTTGTTTCCAACAGAGATTTGCAGCTGCATATAGTCTGCAGAGGAGGATAATGAGTGATCGGGGGAAGTGTCAGGGTACCAACAGCATTCTCTGGAGTCCTATCTTGAATTTCACCTAAAGCAGTACCCTGCACAGCGCAAGCATTGAAACATCTCTAGAAAGCGTTGTTTATCCTATGAAAATAGTTTTTTGAAAAAATTCTTATTTTGGGGATGCAGTACTGTTCCCATAATCCCAGCTACTCCGGATGTTGAAGCAAGAGGATCACAAATTTGAGCTCAGCTTTGGCAGTTCAGCAAGACCCTGACTCAAAATGAAATGAAGAAATTAGGAAAATAAAATGGGGTGGGTATGTAGCTCTACGATAAAACACTTGCCTAGCACAGTCAAGACCCCAAGTTCCATCCCCAGCACGTGAAAAAAAATCCTAATTTCAATGGTCATGATAAGAATAGGATATAACTGACCTCTAAAGTTGTTTCTAATTTTTTTTTTTTTTTTAGGAACCAGCGATTGAACTCAGGCTCTTTCCCTTGCAAGGGAAGCACTTATTCTACCGACCCATCTCCCTGCCCCTTCTAATGATTCTTAGTATTCACACTCTTGTGTGGTCCCCTCCTATATAATGGCAGAGATGGCCTCTAAGACTAAAGTGATGATGCATCACTGATGAAATTAGGTTATAAAATACACCTTGACTTCTATCATGAAGCTGCTATATTCTTTGGACACTGGGACAATTTATGGAGGGGTCCATATAGCAAGAAACTAGATTTTTAGTCAATGAGCTCTTCCTATTACCAAGTCAATCATCTTGGAAGCAGCTCTTTCAGTTCCTGAGACAACTGCAGGCCTGGCCAATATTTGACTGCAACTGTGTGACTCAGTCAAAACTGTAGGACTTGTTGGTGTCTGGGTGTACCCCTGGGAGAAAGTGCGGCAGGAATAAGGAAAAGATAGACAAGAGACAAGAGCTGGGCTCAGGCTGGAGGTCTGTTTGCCTGATGAGCAAAAGACCTTTCCAACAACAGTTGAGGTGTTTATTTGTACTCTCAGAAGGTTAGTATCAGGAGACACAAGGTTGCCTAGTGACTAGTGGTTGAAACTGCCCAGGCGGGATGTTTTAAGACTGAGGTAGTTTGACCACTTTAAGCACTGAGTCCTTGTCCTGCTCTCCCACATAGAATCGATTTCCAACTTCAGCTGCTCCCAACACAAAGCCATCTAGTTGGGGCTGAGAGTGAAGATAAGTGGTAGAGCACACAAGACCCTGTATTTCATCCCCAGAGCTTGAAAAAAGCCAAACCACCAAAACCCTCCACACAACTATATCAGCAACCAATCCTGGCCCACAGAATGTATTTGAGACCACTAAATATTACCTTTAAGCTGCTGAGTATGAAACAATTTGTTATGTATAAATAAATAACTTTCAAGCTATGGTAAAATACTACATTTGACATTTCTGAATTCCTTAAATAACTTCTTAAATTTGTGCAATTATTAGGAATTCATCTTCTGGGGCTGAGGAGATGGCTCAGTAGAATAAGCACTTGCCTGGCAAGTGCAAGGGCCTGAGTTCAATCCCCAGTTCCACAAAAAAAAAAAAAAAAAAAAAAAAAAAGAAAGAAATAAAGAAAGAAATTCATCTTCTATATGATAGAAAAACTGGACTATGACTCTGATAGATTTTAACAAGTTATATAAACTTTAGCCTTATAGCATTTGAATATATCATTTGCAGATAATAATATAGTGGTTTTGTGACAGTGCTTTGAAGTGATTATTAGTGGTTAGGAAAAGGGACTGTAGAGTGCCTATTAACATGTGTGCCCTGTTTCTAGTTGCCCACTCATTTCAGTGGCTGGTCATAGTCTAGGATAAACTGATGAAGTTGCACAATTGATAAATTGCCATTCAACCACATGATGTCAGAAATATGACAATTCAGGACAGGGGAAAGATGGAAATATTAAAAACTACCATCATTAAAGACTGCTGAAAACTCTGTGAAGCCATCATCACCATGTGAGAGAAACTTCAGATGAGGTGACCTGTCCATAATCACTATTACTGTAGAAAGTAAAGCTACAAGGAGTCAGAGATATGTATGTCTATTGTATTTGATTTCTGTTACTGTAGTAAATACCTTACCTATATCATTTGTAAAAAAGAGGAAAGGCCTATTTTGTCTCACAATATAGAGGTTACAGGGCTGGGGAGCTGGCTCAGTGGAATAAGCACTTCCTTGGCAAGCGCAAGGGTCTGAGTTCAATCCTCGGTTCCGAAAAAAAAAAAAAAAGTATATATATAGAGGTTACAGCCCATCATCAATTAGCTCTGTTGTTTTGGGCCTGTGGCAAGGCACTGCATTATGGCAACAGGGTATGACAAAATCATGCACCTCATGGCCAGTTGGGGAAGAAAGGAAGAAGATCCCATGACTGAGGGTTTCACAATCCCCTTTAAGATCACTGCCCAAGTGATCCAAAGACCTCCTGCTGGGCCTTACTTCCTATGTGTTCTACCACTTCTAAATGATGCCATGGGTTGGGGACCAAGAGTTTAACACATGGGCTATTGGAAGACAGTCAATATATTTGACAGTTAAATATACTATATTTGAACTGCAGCATCTGTGTTATACAAAGATGTAGGACCATATTACTAAACTTAGTAAACATCTAAACCTCCATATACTTAAGGTATTGAATTAGGGAATAAAGAGGAATATATATCTATGCTGTTGTGGCACTATTTAGGAAGTCTTTACCTATTCCTATGGGTTCAAATGTTTCCCCTATTTTTTTTTAACAGTTTCAATGATTTGGGGGTTTATGTCTAGATATTTGATCTATTTGGGATTTTTGCACAGTATGATAGAGAAGGATCCAGTTACATATGGATATAAA
>NW_004524659.1:9404391-9412450 GCF_000260255.1 Octodon degus
TCTAGTCTCAGCTGGAGTCTCAGAGTGCCCTGGGGGTGGGGCTGGTGCAACAGGCTGGGGGATCGAACCCTTGGCCCCTGTGCCTGCCTGCTTGCAGGTACTTTAATGTGCTGAGCAATTTGGCTGGCCCTCTCAGGTCTTTTTTTGTTGTTGTTGTACAATATACCTTGTTTATGCAGTACTCTAGTTTTTGCTGATGGTTCTGTATAGTACAGTATTGTAGTTTTATGTTGTGCTACATATTGTAGGACTGCATGTAAGAGTTATACAAATAAAAGTCAAGTTGGAGTTTCTTTTAACCATTTCTTTGTTCTGAATATTGTAAGGTACATACAATACTATCTACAATTCCTCATTTAACAGACAATTCATTTAATAACTTAGTCACAGGAATATAACTTGGTAGTTAAATGAAGAGTGTCTGTATGTCTATTTTTGGGCCGTACCATACTGGTTTTGTTAATATATCTGTATCAGTCAGGGATTACAAGAAAAACACCTAAACAGAAGATATACACATGTGTAAGAAATTACAAGTTTGGCTTACAATGGTCAATGACAGAGTTGGATGACAAAGAGTGCAGAGGTAGGGACCCTGGCTCTCTGCTGAGTTACATAGTTTAACCTAAACTTCTCAAGTTGACACAATGAACAACATCCTAGAGCAATAAGAACATGACCTTTTTACCCCAGGATGTAGAGTTGTGAGTTACTTAGTTAAGCTTTTAGACTCAAGTCAACACATTGTATTAACAATAACAATTGCTTTATAACATAACTTGAAATATGGTATTGTGATACCTCCCACCTTACTATTTTTGCTTAGGATTGTTTTGACTATTCCTTGTCTCTTGTGTTTTCTATTATTTTTTATTTATTTATATTTATTTGATACAGGATCTTACTACGCAGTTCAGATTCAGTGATCCTCATGTCTCAGCCTCCCCAGTTCTGGGATTACAGGCATGTGACACCATGCCCAGTTTCTGTGGCTGGCGTGGTGCACAGTCTGCAGTACTGGGGATTGAACCCAAGATTAAACCGAGGTTCTTGTGCTTGTCAGGAAGGAGCTTAGACCACCAAGCAATCTCCCCAACCCTCTCTTGTGTTTTCATATGAATTTTAAGTTTATTTATTCTAATTTTGTGTAGAATATCATTGATATTTTGATGAGGATTGTATTGATTCTATAGATTACTTTTGATAATATACCATCGTTACAACATTAATTTTTAAAATAATTTTATTGAGAAACAAATAACAATGAGACAGTTTCAAAACCAATTAGTAGGATAGTTTCAATAATTAATAAGTTGCATATTGTTGTTTTAGTGCTTATTCATTGTACAAGATGCAGACATGATATCCTGTCCACACACTCTATTAGAACAAATCTTTCTATTCATTGAATTAAGAGAAAGTAGCTGTATATCTATCCTAACTATCTTGAATATACAGATACAAAAATGTTCGTTCATTTGTATCCCCTTTTTTTGTTTAGTTTTATCAGTGAAGGGTATTCCATTGTCATTTAAATATTGTAGGTGCATGAATTCAGCAAAATATTCCAATATAGTCCAGTAGTCCATAATAGTAGTGGGTTTTCTGTAGGACTGCAATGTTAGAAGTTGTTGACTTGAGCCTTTTACAGCTCAGCATATTAATATAACTTTATTTATTTATTTATTTATTTATTTGTGGGGGGGGCCAGGTCAGCCCACCAGGGGGCAGGGCTGGCTGGCATATGGTGCTGGGGGATTGAACTGCGGTCCCTGTGCTTTGCTTAGCTTAGCTTGTTCTAAGTAGGTGCTTTAGACCACTGAGCCATCTTACCAGCCCATGGCTTTATTTTTATACTTTGTTTTTATACTTTTCTGGTGGATGGTTAAGTCCAAGATAAAGCAAGACCTATATAAAAAAATGTAACTTTTGTATCTGACAAGGTCAGTCAAATCCCTCAGGATTTATCCTGAGACCCTGTACTGCAGGTTGTAGATCCTTTGTCAGTGTCAGCCATGTGGATGAGCCACGGCCATTGCTTGTCCAATTTGCTCTCTGTGGAAGCCTGACAGAATGTTTTTTCTCCATGTGACACTCCTTAGGCACTCTTTACATCATCGATCACTTTCCTCTGTGGCCCCATACTCTCCTTGATCAGAAAATTTGGGACACAACTGAGTTAGATGATGTTATCGTATGAGTTCTCCTAACTTCTGAGTCTTCACTGACCTTGAAAGGCTAGGGCCAAAATGTTGGCTGTCCTTGCAGCCCTTCTTTTCCTCTAATTTTTGGTCTGCAAACTTAGGTTCTTCGCCCTCCTGAAGAGAAGCTTATTATTATTACCCTACAACATAGGCAGTTGAGCTTAACCTCACTATCTGTCTGAATACCAAACATCTTAGACATAACATGGAACAGGTATTTTCCATCAAGTATTGATATGTTAAACTTTGAGTCCCTACAGAATATGAAGGAAAAAAATTAAAACTAAAAGAAATTTTAAAAATAGGAGTAAACAATTACATATTTTTACACAGAAATTTAGAAATCTAACCATATACAGCATTGTAGCAGGACAGGCCTGTGAATTTTTTTTTCTTGTCTCTTGTTTTCATTTATTACCCTTTTTTATTGTGCTTTTTAATTGCCCTTTTTTTTAAACATTTACTTGAGAGACAGTATAGCAGTAATTGATATGACATTAGAAGCAGTACCTATTTAGAAGACCAGAATGACAGGCATTCCAAGCATGGTCCTAGTATTACACATTGTTATCTTCAGTTGCTTAGTTCACAGATATCAACATATATAGTCAGTCAGGGTGAGAATCCCATCAATTAACTGCTAGTTTCAAAACCTGCTGAAGATTCTCAGAATCATTGCCTTAACCATCTTGTGCATATAAATGTATGGTTTTGCCCCTGTCGTTTCCTAGCTTTTCTCCTTGCCCTCTCTTCATTGTCTAATCCTTAAGTTCTCACTTTCCTTTTAATTGTGTTATACTTTTCTATTTTTATTTCTTCTTGTGAGTTACAATATTAATTTTTTAGTCTGTGAACATGGGAAATATTTCCATCTTCTAGTGTCTTCTCCAATTTTTTCAGTGTTCTAAAATTATAGGGGCCGGGGAGATGGCTCAGTGGAATAAGTGCTTCCTTGGCAAGCGCAAGGGCCTGAGTTCAATCCCTGGTTCCACAAAAAAATAAAATAAAATAAATAAAAAATTAAAAGAATTAAATTTTCATTATAGAGGTCTTTCACCTCCTTGGACGAACTGAATCCTAGTTATTTTATTTTTTCAAGCTATTATGATAAAAAAATTTTCCTGGTTTCTTCCTTAGCTAGTCCATTATAGATGTATTAAAAAGTTTTTTAATGTTGATTTTATATCCTGCTACTTTGCTGAGTGGGTTTGTCAGCTCTGAAAAGCTGATGGACTCTTTAATGTCTTCCTAAATATAGGACCACCTCATCTGCAAACAAGGATAATTTGATTTATTCCTTTCCTGTTTGTATCCATTTTCTTTCTCTTGTCTTATTGCTCTAGTTCAAAGTTCAAGAACTACATTGAATAGGAGTGGCAGGAGTGGACATCTTTGCCTTATTCCTGATCTTAGAGGAAATGCTTTGTTTTTCCCTATTCAGAAGGATGTTGACTATGGTTTTGTCATACATAATCCTGAGTACATTGAGAAATGATCTTTTTATTACAAGTTTCCATAAGGGTTTTATCATTAATGCATGTTCAATTTTGTGATGGCCTTTTTGTGTGCCAATTGATTTGATCATGTGGCTTATATCCTTAGTTCTACTTATATGTTGTAGTGTTTTTTTGAATTGCATATATTAAACCATCCTTGCATCCCTGGAATAAAGCCAACTTGATTATGGTGTATGATCCTTTTACTGTGCTGTTGAACTTGCTTTGCAAACATTCTGATTTTGTATATTCATTGAGGATATTGTTCTATGATTTACTTCTCTTTTCTTCTTTTTTGTGTTCTTGTCCACTTTCAGTATCAGGATTATGCTGGTCTCATAGAATGAGTTTAGAAACATTCCTTCTAGAGGCCAGGGAGATGTCTCAGGGCCTAAGTTCAATCCCCAGTTCCACAAAAAAAGAAAGAAAGAAAGAAAGAAAGAAAGAAAGAAAGAAAGAAAGAAAGAGAAAGAAAGAAAAAAGAAAGAAACATTCCTTCTCTTTCTCTTTTATTGAATAGTTTAAGAAGCATTTGTGGTAGTTCTTTAAAAGTCTGGTAAAATTTACCCACAAACTCAACTTGTTCTGGGTTTTTCTTTGTTGGGAGATTTGTTATTACTTTTTCAATATTATTGCTTGTTATTGTTCTGTTTAGTATTTTTATTCCATTTTTGTTCAGTGTTGTATGTGTCCAGAAATTCACTCATTTATTCTTTTGTTAAGTTTTTTGGTACATTTTAGTTACCCATGATGATCATATTCACCATAAGGAATTTGTACTTGTATATGATATAACTGGATTCTTTTTTTTTTTTTTTTTGGTAGAACCAGGGATTGAATTCAGGCCCTTGCACTTGCCAGGCAAGTGCTTATTCTACTAAGCTATCTCCCCAGCCCCTGGATTCCTTTTTTTACCCATTCCCCTACCCTCCTTTTAATCCCTCTTACCCTCCTTATTTATGAAAGTTTTATTTCATTTTTTTCCTTCTTTTCTCATTTTTCTTCTTTCCTTTCCATACTTTTCCTTTCCCCCTACTTAGTTCCCCTTCTCATTGTATATCTTCCTGTTTCACAGTGTCTATGAGATATTTTGGACCTCATTTATACTGTTGGTTGCTCACACCAGAGAAACACTGCAGTATTTACATATGTATCTGATTATCTGATTTATTTCACTTAAGAGTATGGCCTCAAGGTGCATCCATTTCCCTAGCAATGCTTATAGCTTATCCATGTTTATGGAAGAATAGTACTTCTTCTTCTTCTTCTTTTTTTTTTTTTTTTTTTTGAACCAGGGATTGAACTCGGGTCCTTTTGCTTGCCAGGCAAGTGCTTACTCTACTGAGCCATCTCCCCTGCCCTTTCATTATATATTTAAAAAAACCCACATCTTTATCCAGTCATCAGTTGATGGATATTTGGGCTATTTCCTAGATTTGGATATTAAAAGTTGTGCTATTGTAAACATGAGTATGTGTACATCGCTGTGGTATGATGCTTTCAAGACCTTTGGGAAGATACCAAGAAGGAAGATGACTAGGTTGAATGGAGCTTCTATTCCTACTTTTTTGTGGAATTTCCACACCAATTGCATCACTCTACATTTCCACCAACAGTGAGGAGTTCCTTTTTCTCCACATCCCTGCCAGCACTTGTTGATTTCTTCCTTCCTTCCTTTCTTTTTCTTTTCTTTCTTTCTTTCTTTTTTTTTTTTTTGTATTACCAGGGATCTAACTTGGAACCTTGTGCTTATGCTTGCTAGACATGCACTTATGCTGCTAAGCTATCTCCCCAGCCCACACCGGTTGATTTCTTAATAATAGCCATTCTTTCTTGGATAAAATAAAAACTCAGCTTTTTTTTTTTTTTTTTTTTTTTTTTGGTGGAACTGGGGATTGAACTCAGGCCCTTGCCCTTGCCAGGCAAGCACTTATTCTACTAAGCTATCTCTCCAGCCCCTCAGCATTGTTTTAATTTACATTTGTTGAATAACCAGTGATATTGGACATTTTTTCATATATTTATTTGCTATCTACTTCTTCATATGAGAAGTGTCTATTTCAGATTCCCATTTTTGAATTGGGTGGTCTAATTTTTTTTTTTTTGGTGGCAGAACTGGGGCTTGAACTCAGGCCCTTGCACTTGCCAGGCAAGTGCTTATTCCACTGAGCCATCTCCCCAGCCCCTTTTTAGTTCTTTATATATTTTAGATGGTAATCCTTTATCTGAGGAACAGCTGGGAAAAAGTCTTTTCCCACACTGGGGATTATCTCATCATTCGCTTGGTGGTTTTTTTTTGATGTGTAAAAGCTTTTTAATAAGCTGAGATTCTAGTTTGCTGATTCTTTATGATAGTTTCTGTGTGATCAGGATTTTGTTCATTAAGTCTTTGCCTGCACCAACCTTTTTATAAGTTCTATGTATTCTATCTTACAGAAGATTTAATCTTTATGTTTTATTATCTAGATCTTTTATCCATTTCAAGTTTAGTTTAGTACATGGTAAAAGATCTTCATCTCATTTTAGTCTTTGGCATGTAAAAAGCCAGTTTTTTTCAGTACCATTTATTAAAGAGACTACCTTTCTTCTAGTGAAGTGTTTGGCACCTTTGTCAAATAGAAGATGGATACATATATCTGGAATTGTTTCTGCATCTTCTAATCTATTCTGTTGATCCTTAGGTCTGCTTTTTTCCCCCTCAGTCATATACTTTTTTAAAAAATCACAATAGCTTTATAGTACAGTTTTAAGTTTGGGATTGTGATGCCCCCTGCCTTGCCTTTGTTGCCCAGAAATTCTTCGCTTTTCTAGACTTCTTCTAGTCCCAAATAAATTTTAGGATTGTTTTCTCTATCTCTTTCAGATTTGTTATTGGAATTTTTGATTGGGATTGCCTTTACTCTGTGTAAAAGCTTTGGTAATATGGCCATTTTCACTATGTTGGTTCTTCCTACCAAAGAGCAAAGGCTATCTTTCCATTTTCTGATAGCATCTTCAATCTTCTTTTCATGTACTGTAGATTTCAGTGTAGAGGTCCTTTACATCCTTCATTTGATTGATTCCTAGTATTTCACTTTTTTGTATACTATTGTGAAATGTGCTGCTTCCCTAATTTTTCTGAATGAGTTTGTTATTCATGTATAGAAAGGCTATTTATTTCTGAGTGTTGGTTTTTTATTCACCTATGCTACTGAATTTGGTTAAATCTAGAAGTTTTGAAGTGGAGTTTTGGGAGTCTTGCATTGAAAGTATCATGTCATCCATAAATAATGATAATTTAACTTCTTCCTTTCCTATCCTTACTCCTTTTCTTTCTTTTTTTTTAAAAATTTTATTTATTTATTTGTGTGTGTGTGTGTGTGTGTGTGTGTGTGTGTCCAGCTCAGCCCCCCAGGGGGCGGCGCTGGCTGGCATGTGGTACTGGGGGATTGAACTGCAGTCCCTGTGCTTTGTTAAGCTTGTTCTAAGTAGGTGCTTTAGACCACTGAGCCATCTCACCAGCCCCTACTCCTTTTATTTCTTTCTCTTGTCTAATTGTTCTGGGTAATGTTTCCAGAACTGTATTAAATAGGATTGCTGATAATGGGCCAGGAGATGGCTCAGTAGAATAAGCACTTCCCTGGCAAGCACAAGTGTTTGAGTTCAATCCCTGGTTCTGAAAAAAATAAATAGGATTTGTGATAGTGGACTATAGTGATATGAGTCAGAAGTTTACACTGTACCAAGGGAGCAAGGAACAAAGAACAGAGCCTAAGGAAACTGGCTCCTTGTTCCTCCAGATTCCTGGAAGCACCACCCTGTCTGGTCTTTATTCCTTTACCTGGGAAGTTGCCAACCAGTGATATGGAAAACAGTTGGTGAATGCTGGAAGGCAATATAGATGGCAGTTTGTTTGTACCAAATTACTTATGCACATTCCTTAGCTGTTTGTGGCCCTCAATAAATGTGAGAAGTTTCTCTGGCTCAGGGATCACTTTGAGAGAGACAAATCTTAATGATACCTCTGTAGCTATATTCATTGGGTCTTCTTGTCCTTTTTTCAGCACCAACTCATAACATACAATGAATGGCGCACAACCCAGGGTATGGAAAATGACCAGGGGTGAGTTAAGAGAGGACTGACCACATAGGAAAAGTACGCCCGGAGTAGGCGAGACCAGCGGGAAAAGCTCAGAGTAATGGGAAATTCCTCTTCAGTAGAAAATGAGTATGTCCATTGTTATGGGTCACTCAGAATAGGAACCAGATCAGCCAGATTGGAATTTGGAAAGCCGTTTATTACTGAGCTCAGGGCCCCCAGTCTGCTCTCACGCAGGAGAGGACCGAAAGGCAGCTAGCCCAGGAAGCAGGGGGCTTTTA
>NW_004524659.1:9412625-9418088 GCF_000260255.1 Octodon degus
CATCTCTGTAATCTGACTTTGTTTACAGGGATTGGTTAGGTAGGAATTTTATGTAGCAAACAGCAAGTAACAGCCACTATTTACTAAACAACTTAGAACAGTGGTGAGTATACATTTACAACAGAAAGCACAAGATTTACATTTATAATCTAAAACTTGAGTTGACTCATTACATCCATCTTAATTGGATGTTACTAAAGGAGCAGGGGTAAAGGTGAAACCAAAGAGTTTTGAGGAATTATTTTCCTTTATAAAAAGGCATTGTTATTGGTTTCAGCCTAAGGGAAAGGCTGCTTTAAACTTAGAAGCTTGGAAACAAGTTATGAGAACACTGCGTAGTGCTCACCAAAATGGGGAACCAGTTCCTCTTTATGTGTGGGCTCTTTGTAGTTTAATTTCCTTAGATTTGGAACGTTTACAATTAGACTCAGAAGAGTCTAAGAAATGTTGGAAAAGGTCAGTTTCAGATGCTGATATTGCTAAACCTCAAGAACAGCTTCCGCACAAATATGAATCTGCACATGAGAGCTTTTTAAGACCTCTGCATTCCTCGCTCTCAAATGTGGATGCTAGCATAGAAAAAAAGGACAAAAATAGAGGAGCGGCCTCTGTAGTGCATAATTATAAGGTTGCACCCCCTCGAGACCCCTTACATGAAGGCGCTTCCCAGAATACCAAGAGTGTTGGTTCTTTAAACTTCTCGATGCACTATAATGGGGATGAGTCTGACAAACCAGCTCCTAAAATGGCATCACAAACCATCTCCTCAGAATCTGAGGATAAAAGAAAAAAAAAAAGAATCTGAGGATTTAGAGGATATAGAACAAAAGAAAACTAAGAAAGAGATAGGTGAGCTGTGAGCTGAGGTAAGGCCCCAGGATATTTTAAAAGATTACTTAAAATTCTTTTAATTCCTGATTAAGTTTGATTGTTCGTTTTACTGTCCTAAATTAAAAATGGCATTAAACATAGGCTTTAGGGGCCAGCTAAATAGCTCAGTGGATTAAAGCTCCTGCAAGCAGGTGCAGGGGCCGGGGGTTCAATCCCCAGGCCTGTTATGGTGGTGCGCACCTGTAATCCGAGCTCTTGAGAGGCTTTAAACAGGCGGATCTCTATGAGTCCGATCTAGTAGTGATACCCTGAACATTCTGTAGTCCCTTCCTTAAAAAAAAAAAAAAAAAAAAAAAAAAAAAAAAAGGCCTTTGATGTTTTACAAACAAATACAAGGGTTTAAAATAATGTGTAAAAGCTATGGGGTTTTAACAGTCACTTGATTTTGACATCCCATTTAAATAGTAAAAGACCTAGTGGTGGCTCCAAAGGGGTTCAAGCTATGATAACTTCTTCATATTTGGGTCAACTTATGCAACAAAAATATGTTATATCCCAAGCTGTTCAGATGAACCATTGATGATTTTCAGACTTTATTTGGTAATATTAATTGGCACCATTTAGATTTTCTCTGGTGCTGTTGACTGTCATTATCCTTTAGATGAGTTAAATTAATTTGATTTTTTTTTTTTTTTTACAGATAGGTCATATTGGGTGAAGTGAAAAAACTGTATGACTTTTTCTTCCAAAATATAAAACAGGTTTCTCACCATATGATCAAACTTCTATTAAAGCAAAAGGGGAGTCAATCCTGCCAACTTCACTTGTCAATATATACTATTAAATGTTTAAACTTAAAGCAACAGAAAGACAAACCAGGTTTAAAAAAAAAAGGCTAAAAAGTGTCCTTTGGAGAGATCTCCATACCAGACAATAAAAGGACTTAGCCTACTACTACTAACCTGGAGCAAAGGGTATGCTTGTGTTTTTCCAGAGAATGCTAAATAACCTATTTGGGTACCAGAGCACGCTGTCAGGCTATACCATGGAGCCAGATGTGAAAAAGTTAACAACAGTGAGGCTAGATCCAGCCTGGGGCCTATTCAAGAAACAACCAAATAAAAATCTAGGGTCTATTTGTCACCTAAATAGGTGACATAAACAAAATACAAAATATGCATATTAATTATAGTTAAAAGATTTTATTCCTTCCAAATTTTTCTTTTTCTTTTTTTGTACTTTTATGGAAAGGTGTGTTCAGTGTGTTCAGGGTCTCACTGCTAGATCAAACTCGTAGTAATCTACCTGTTTACAGCCTCCCAAGACTGGGATTACAGGTGCATCAACATGCCTGGTTGATTTGTATATGTTGAACCATCCCTGAATCCCTGAGATGAATGCTACTTGGTCATGCTATGTATAATCTTCTTGGGCTGGCCAAATAGCTCAGCGGATTAAAGCCCCTGCTTAGGCAGACACAGCAGCCAGGATTCAATCCCCAGCATGCCATACTGTCCCCTTCCCTGGGGCACGCTGAGCCTTTGATTGAGACTGGGTGTAGTGGCATGTGACTGTAATCCCAGCTCTTTGGGAGACTGAACAGAGGCAGATCACTACAAGTTCAGTCTTCGTAGTGAGACCCTGTAGACCCTTACTAAAAAATACAAAGAAAATAAAAAATAAAATTAAAAAAATAATCTTCTTGATGATTTGCTGCATCCTGTTTGTCGGTATCTTATTGCATAGTTTTACACCCATATCCATTAGGGAGATTGGCCTATAGTTGTTTCTTGGTTGGGTCTTGCTCTCGTTTTGGTATCAGGGTAATGCTTGCTTCTAAGTATGAATTTGGGAGTATTACTTGTCTTTTATTTTCATCAAAGAGTTTGAGAAGTAACAGCATTAGGTCTTTTCTAAATTTCTTATAGAATTCAGCAATAAATCTGTCAGGGTGTAGGCTTTTCTTTTTTTTTTTAATTTTTAAAGAGGACAAGTTACAATTAAAACAAAAAATTGGGCCAGGGAGATAGCTCATTAGGGCTGGGGAGATAACTCAGTAGAATAAGCGCTTGCCTGGCCAGCACAGGGTCCTGAGTTCAATCCCCAGTACTGAAAAAAAAAAGAAAGAAAGAAAGAAAGAAAGAAAGAAAGAAAGAAAGAAAGAAAGAAAGAAAGAAAGAAAGAAAACTTATGTTTTAAAAAACATAACAAGTTGGGGGGCCAGGGAGATGGCTCAGTGGAATAAGTGCTTCCCTGGCAAGCACAAGGGCCTGAGTTCAATCCCCAGTTCTGCCAAAAACAAGTAATACAGAATTTCACTTAACAAAGTCATATAAATTTCACAGTATTTGCTGTAAGAGTGTTGTCCTCCAACCAGTTATTCATATTACCAGATATATGTGTGTAAAATTGGAAGAAAGAAAAAAACAAAGAAATGTATGATAAAATAGTAAGAGCTCCAGCAGAAAAGTATAAAAATGAAATATAAGAAGTAAAGCCATGCTATTATGTTGAACTATAGGGGACTCAGGTCAACAATTTCTGACATTGCCAGTGAAGCGGAAGACCCAATACTATTATGGGCTACTGGACTCTTTCAGAATATTTTACTGAGTTTACACACCTATAATATTCAAATAACGGAACTTAACAAAAAAAAAGGGATACAGATGAATGTCCATTTTGTATCTGTGTATTCAAAGTGGTTAGGATAGATATATAGTTACATTCTCTTAATGAATAGAGCGATTTGTTCTAATGGTGTTTGTAGATAGGATATCAAGTCCACATCTTGTACAGCAATTAACCACTAGAAAGAATGTATGCAATGTGTGAATTATTGAAACTGTCCTACCAATTTGATTTGAAACTGTCTCATTGATATTTGTTTCTCAATAAAATTATGGGGAAAAAAGTAGTAAGAGCCTTTCGTCTGGAACCACCATCTTTCAGTAATTTGCCAAAATGCCTAACACAAAGGGCAAGTGGGGAGGGGGGGACCAAGTATATCTTATCCAGGCCTTTTAGAAAACACGGGGTTGTTCTTTTGGCCACATACATGCGAATGTACAAAAACAGTGATATTGTAGCCTCAACAGAATGGGCATTGTGCAAAAAGGAATGCCTCACAAATGTTACCATGGCAAAATGGGAAATCGTCTACAATGTTACCAAGCATGCTATTGGCATTGTTGTAAACAAGCAAGTTAAGGCGAAGACATTTGCCATGAGTATTAGTGTGGGTATTGAGCATATTAAACATTCAAAAAGTCATGATAGCTTCCTGAAACATGTCAAGGAAAATGATCAGAAAAAAAAAGGAAGCCAAAGAGAAAGGTACCTGGGTTCAAGTGAAGTGGGAACCTGCCCCTCCCAGAGAAGTACACTTTGTGAGGACCAATGGGAAGGAACCTGAGTTGTTGGAACCTATTCCCTATGAATTAATGGCATAAACTGGGGAAGTTGCTCATTCAGCACCTAATTGGAAGCTTAAGTGTTCTAGGTCCTACATAAAATCATTCTGTGCTGTAGGGGTGGTTTTCTTATTTGAATAGGTATGTGTTGCCTTCTTACCTAAGAAATATTTGCAGCAGATTTTAACTGTACATAGTAATTATGTCTAGTCTATACTCTTCAGTGTTTTTCTTGCTGAAAGATACTGCTGAGGTAGTGTGCAGGTGTATACCCAATTTTTAAAATATTTATATTGACCTGAAGATCCTGTAAATCACCACAGGGATAAGATTTGTCAAAATAAATGGAAATCACTTCAGAAATAAATGTAAGGGGCTGGGGAAATGGCTCAGTAGAATAAGTGCTTGCTTGGCAAGCACAGGGCCTTGAGTTCAATCCCCAGTACCGAAAAAAAAAAAAAGAAATAAATGTAAGTCCATTTCTGCTAAATAAATTATTTAAAGCACCTGAAAAAAGAAAGAAAATGAGAAGAGAAAAAGTACAAACAATTGAAAAATGGAGATGAAACAAATTAAAGCATAAATTGCTTCTTTCCACAGACCAGCACAAATGCACAGTGTAGCTGTCCAAACCATCCTGCTTATGTACATAGATTCTCTTTCCCTCACTCCCCCTCCTGTCCTTCTCAACTCAGTAACTCTTTTCATTTCAAAAAGTTCATTCCCTTTTCACAGTATCTATTATACCCTTCAGATTCTATTTTTCTCTTTCAGATTCAAACACTAAGGAGACAATATGATGTTTGCACATGCAGGTCTGATTTATTTCACTTAAGAGTATGTTCTCTAATGGCATCCATTTATGGACCAAAGACTTAAATTTATCCTGTTTTATGGCTCAATAATACTCCATTGTGTAAAAATGCCACATCTTCTTTATTCATTCTTCAGTTGATGGACATCTGGGTTGTTTCCAGTATTCAGCTATGACAAATGAGTGCATATGTATTACTGTGGTTTGAGGTTTTCAGGTCTTCTAGAAAAATACACAGGAGGGAAATAGCTGTCTTGAATGGGATCTCCAATCCTAGCTTTTATTTTCCCATAATTTTATTGAGAAGCAAATAGCAATGAGACAGTTTCAAACCAAATTGGTAGGACAGTTTCAATAATTAACACATTGCATACATTCTTCCTAGTGGTTAAATGCTGTACAAGA
>NW_004524659.1:9419538-9420658 GCF_000260255.1 Octodon degus
CAAGATGCCCATCACCTGAGGAATGGTTGAAAAAGATGTGGTATTTTTACACAATGGAGTATTACTCAGTAATAAGGAATGATAAACTTGAAGCCTTTATATTGAAGTGGATGCCACTTGAACATATACTCATAAGTGAAATAAACCAGACACACATGTGTAAATATTATATAGTTTCCCTAGTATAAGAACTCAGAAGAAGAAATACAAATAGAAAAGTATAAAACAAGTAAAAGGAAATCAGGATCTCGAGGACTAACTAATCAAGAGAGGGAAAGGAGAAGAGCTAGGAAACATGACAATGTCAAGTCATACAGTTATGTGTAGAAGATGGACAAGGCAACGATCCTGAGAATCTCCTAGCTTCTTAAGGAATGTTTACACTGATTTCCGTAGTGGTTGTACCAGTCTGTACTCCCACAAACAGTGGAGAAGGGTTCCTTATTCTCCACAACCTCTCTAGCATTTGTTATTGGCTGACTTCTTGATAATAGCCATTCTTTTTGGGGTGAAATGAAATCTCAGTGTTTTAATTTACATTTCTTGAATGACCAATGATGTTGAACATTTTTTCATGTATTTACTTACCATTTGTATTTCTTCCTGAGAGGTGTATATTCATCTAAGATGCCAATTTTTGGATTGGGTCTTCAAAATTGGGGAGCTTGCTTTTTTATTTTTATTATTTTTTTAATTCTTTATATGTTCTAGATAGAAGGCCTTGTTGGAAGGACAGTTTGCTATGAATTTTTTTCAGAGTTTCTGGTTTTCTTTTTACTCTGTTGGAGATTTGCTTTGAAGTGCAAAAACTTTTCAAAAAGATGAGATCCTAGTTAATGATACTTCAAAGGATTTCCCATGCAGTTTTATTTTTGGTCACTAACTCTCTACCTACCCCTATGTTTTTAAATTTTCTACCTATATTTTCCTCTAGATGATTTATTGTTTCTGTTTTAATGTTTAGATATTTGATCCATTTTGACTATAGCTTTGTGTATGGTGATAGCCATGGGTCTAGTTTTAGCCTTTGGCATGTGGAAAGCCAGTTTTTCTAGCACCATTTATTAAAGAGGCTATCTTTCTTTTAGTGAGCACGTTTATCAAAGATAAGAAAAAAAAA
>NW_004524659.1:9421451-9423377 GCF_000260255.1 Octodon degus
TTCTCTCCATGTGATTCTCTCCAGGCTCACTTTAAATCCTCGAACACATTTCTCTGTGGCTCCACAATCTTCTTGATCAGAAAATTTGGAGCACAACTGAGTTACATGTTGTTACAGTACAGGTTCTCCTATGTCCCGAGTACCATGCTGATTTTATTATAGTAGTTTTATACTAAAATTTCAGGTCAGGGATTGTGGTACCTCCTGCCTTTTGTTTCCCAGGATTGATTTTTATATTCTATGTCTCTTCCAGTTCCAAATGCATTTAAGAGGAAAGTTTTCTCTAGCTTTGTGAGGTATACTAATGGTGTTTTAATTGGGATTACATTGAATCTGTAGAACAATTTTGGGAGTTTGGCCATTTTCACGATGTTGGCTCTTCCTATCCAGGAGCATGGAACATCTTTACATTTCCTCTAATCTTCTTTAGTTTCTTTTCTCAGAGAACCATAATTTTAACTATGTAAATCTTTTGTGTCCTTTGTGAGATTGATTCCTAAATATTTCATTTTTGGATATTACTGTCAAAGTCCTGGTTTCCCTAATTTTCCTCTCAGTTTGTTCATTATTTGTATACAAAATGCTACTGATTTTGGGTATTGACTTTGTATCTTGCTACATTGCTGAATTTAGTGATTAAATCTCCAAGAGTCATGGTGGAGTTTTGGGGGTCCTCTATGTACAATATCATCTCATCTACAAATAATGGTAATTTTACTTCTTTTCCAATCCTTATTCCTTTTGTTTCTCTGTCTTGTCTAATTGCTCTGGCTATTGTTTCCAGAACTACTTTGAATAGGAGTGGAGACAGTAGGCATCCTTGTCTTGTTCCTGATTTTAAAGTGAAAGCCTTCAGTTTTTTGCCTATTTAGTATGATGCTGGCTGTTGGTTTCTCATAGATGGCTTTTATCAGGTTCAGATATAGGTAATATATTCCAATTCTCTATAGGGTTTTTATCATGACTGAGAGTTGGACTTTGTCAAAAGCTTTTTCTGCATCTATTGAGATGATCATGTGGAGTTTTTTTTCTTGGTTCTATTGATGTGGTATATTACATTTATGGATTCAAGTATGTTGAATCATCCCTGTATCCTGGAATGAATACCACTTGGTCATAGTGTATAATCTTTTTGATGATTTGCTACATTTCTTTTTTGGCAGAACTGAGGATTGAACTCATGCCCTTGTGATTGCCAGGGAAGCGCTTATTCCACTGAGCCATCTCCCCGGCCCCTGATTTGCTACATTTTGTTTGCTAGTATTTTATTAAATATTTTTACATCTATATTCATTAGCAAGATTGGCCTGTAGTTCTCTTTTTTAGTTAGATCTTTCTCTGGTTTTGGAATCAGAGTAATACTTACCTCCAGCAATGAGTTTGGGAGAATTGCTTCCCTTTAAATTTCACTGAAGAGTTTGAGAAAAGTTGCCATTAAATTTTTTCTAAATATTTTGTAGAATTCTGCTGTGAACCCATCAGGACCTGCGCTTTTCTTGGTTGGTAGATTTTTTTATTACATTTTCAGTTTTGCTTCTCCTTATTGAGTTTTTCAGAGTTTGTATATCTTCTTGACTCAGCTCTGGAACTTCATATGTATCTAGGAAACTGTCCATTTCTTCTGTGTTTTCCATCCTGTGAGATTTTGGAAGTAGGTAGTGATAATCTTATGAATTTCTCTAGGGTCTCTAGTAATTTCTCCATTTTTATTGTTTGTTCTATGAATTTGGGGGTTTTCTTTCTTTTTTGATTAGCTTGGCTAGAGGTTTATCAATTTTATTAATTCTTTCAAAGAACCAACTCTTTGATTCATTTGTTCTTTGTATTGTTTTCTTCATCTCCAATGCATTAATTTCTCCTCTGATCTTTTTTTTTAAAGGATGTGATATATTTTATTTTTTTTTACATCAGTTATTTTTATTTTAA
>NW_004524659.1:9427534-9436286 GCF_000260255.1 Octodon degus
TTTTTAGAACCAGAGATTGAACTCAGGCCCTTGCACTTGCTAGGGAAGCGCTTATTCTACTGAGCCTTCTCCCCAGCCCCTTGATTTAAAATATTTTTTAATTTGTTAATTTCATCTGTGACCCACTGGTTATTTAGGAAGTTGTTATTTAATTTCCATGTGTTTGAGGGCTGGCCAAATAGTTCAGTGGATTAAAGCATCTTCTTAGGCAGACACTGAGGCTGGGGTTTGATCCCTGGTGTGCCATGCTGGCTCCACCTTTGAGGCACGCTGAGAAGGCAATTGAGACTGGGTGTGGTGGTGTGCACCTGTAATCCCAGCACTTGGGAGGCTGAAAACAGGAGAATCACTACAAGTCTGATCTACATAGTGAGACCCAATAGACCTTGTAGACCCGACGCTTACTAAAATACAAAAAATATATATATATTTAATTTTCATGTTTTTGTAGTTTCTTTTGTCAATAATTTACAGTTTTATTGCACTGTGATCAGATAGTATGCATGAGATAATTTCAATACCTTTGCATTTACTTAAGAGTGTTCTGTGTGCTCATATATTGTCTGTTTTGGAGAATGCCCCATGTGCAGCTGAGAAGAATGTGTTTTCTGTTGTTGATGGATGAAACACTGTAAAGATCTACCAAGTCAGTTTCTTCACAGGTTTGGTTTAGTTCTCTTATTTCCTTGCTGATTTTTTGCCTAGTTGATTTCTCTTTGTGACAGTGACATGATAAAGTCTCTCATTGCTATTGTATTATTGCTCATTTGATTTTTCATATGTGTTAAAATCTGTCTTATGTAGGTAGGTGCTCCTACATTGGGTGCATATGTATTTGAAATTGTTATCACTTCATCTTGAAGTTCTCCCTTAACAAGTATGTAGTGGCCTTCTTTATATCTTTGGTTGATTTTTGGTTTGAGGTTGATATTGTCAGCAACTAGGATAGCTACCCTTGCTTTTTTCTGATTTCTTGTGGCATGGAGTATTGTCTTCCATCCTTTGGCTTTTAGTCTGTGAATTTCCTTTTGAGTTATATGTGTTTCTTGTATGCGGCGTATTGTTGAATTTTGTTTCTTAATCCACTCTGCTTGTCTGTTTCTTTTGATTGGTGAATTGAGGCCATTTACATTAATGGTTATAACTGAAATGTATTGGCTTATCTTTGTCATGTTCTTTTCCCGTTATAGATTCTGTACTTTTCCCCTCTTTTTAATTACTTGCTCTGTTTGGTTGTTCCTTTCTGTTCATGAAACTGTAATCACTTCTTTCTCTTTCTATAATATCAGTCAATATTCTTTGTTGGGTTGCTTTGGTGGTCATGAATTTCCTCAGTTGTTCTTTGTCATGGAAGGATCTTATTTCACCACTGAATTTGGTAGATAGTTTTGCAGAGTACATCAATCTGAGTTGGAAGTTATTTTCTTTGAGGACCTGAAATACTTCACTCCAGCCTCTTCTTGATTTGATGATTTGTGTTGAGAAATCTGTGATTCTGATGAGCTTTCCATTGTAGGTGATCTGTTTCTTCTCTCTAGCAACTTTTAATATTCTATTCTTTTGCTAAATTTCTGAGATCTTGATTATTATGTGTCTACGTATGGATTTATTGTGATTATGGCTGTGTGGAGCTCTATGCCTCACTTATCTGTATGTCAGTTTCTTTTCTCATGTTTGGAAAATTTTCTGTTAGTACTTCTGCAAATAGTCTTTTTATGTCATTTGTGCTATTCCCACTGTTTCATTGACACCTATTATTCTTATATTATTTTTCTTTGCATCATCTTCTTGATGCTGAATTATTTCCTGATTCCTTGTTAGTTTTAAGAGATCTTTTATTTCACATTCTTTAGCGGCAACACTGTCTTCGAGATCTGAAAGTCTATGTTCAGTTTTATTCAAGCAATTTTATCAGTTTTCAATGGAGTTCTTAATTTCTTGGCTCTCTGTTTGAATATGTTTCATACATTCTAATTTTTTCCTGTATTATTCTTTCAGTGTTTCCATCACTTTTCTATTCTTGTTTTTCTGTGTATTTTTTTTTTAACTATGCTGACCAATTCTTCCATGATTATTATCCTTTCTTTTTGGCCCTGAGAGATTATTTCTGATCTTATTTCTTCTATAGCTTGATGGGCTTGATTCTTTACTTCAGTTACTGTCATTTCAGAGATTTCAGGTGTGTGATTTCCAAGCTCTTGTATGTCTTTTCTCCTGGATTTGTTCTGGGTGGGCTACAGGATTGAGCTTGCCTTTTTCTCCTGTGTTTTGGCATCTTTGAAGCTCCCAGTAATCACCCAGACAGAGTCCTACAGGCTACCCATAGTCTGCCAAAGTTCTTAAATGGCTCCAGGAAAGCTCCACCCATTCCTGCTATTGCTGAACCCACAGATTGCAGCCCTCCTGCATCCTGCAAGCCACTCACAGTTCTCCTAAGTTCTTAGACGTTTAGACTGGCACCAGCTAAAGCTCCACATCTGCATGCTGGGGGGCTAAGGAAGGTCAGAGCTTACCACAGTCCTGCAGGCTGCCTAGAGTTCGCCAGAGTTCTTAAATGGTGCCAGGAAAGCTCCTGTTGATTGGTTTGTAATTACATCTTCAATTTCATTTACTGGTAGTGGATGAAAAACAGAGGAAATGGACAGTTTCCTAGATACATATGAAATGCCAAAGCTGAATCAAGAAGATATACATCGAGTGGTATTTATTTAGAATTTTCATGTTTTCTTGTTTCAGCTTTGGTAATTCATATGTATCTAGGAATTTGTTCATTTCTTTTCCATTTTTCATCTTACTAGTGATAGGCTCATGCCCAAGTATGAATTGGTAAATTATTATGATAGTGGTATAACATGGCTGAAGCGCCAAAAAAACAGCTTATCTTTCCAATGACCACTTCCTCTTCCATCCCTCCCAGCCATGAATGTAAATTAGTTTACCCTTCTCCTCCCACACAAAAGGAGCCCCAATCAGCTCCTTACATGTCACTGAACCCACCCCTCAAACTCCACCATAGCAAAAGTCTGCATGACTCCAGCTCTCTTTGTTTCAGGTCAGAGAATCCCTGCCATTTCCCTGTGGTCCTCTCTGTGTCCTCAATAAAGGCACCTCTTTTCTTTTGTCTCTGAGCTTTGCTGAAAAACCTAACAAGTACAATACAGATTCTTCAAGTAGATATAGATGATCTTCTGGATTTCTGCAGAATCTGTTGAGATTTCACCCTTTTCATTCCTAATTCCATGGATTTTAATCTTTTCTTACTCATTTCTTCTAGATTCTCCAATTTATAAGTATATAGTCTCCAATAATCCTCTGAATTTCAGTAGTTCTATTGTAGTATCATCTTTTTCATCTCCAGTTGTATTGTCTTCTCTTTGTTTTGGTTGACTTGGCTAAGGGTGTATTAATCTTGTTTATCTTTCAAAAGAACCAACTCTTTATTTCAATAGCTGTATATATTGTTCTTTTAGTCTCTCCCTCAGTAATTGCAGCTCGAATCTTTTTTTTTTCCTTCTGTTAGGTTTGGTAGATTTATGTTTTCCCCCCAAAACAGAGATACATGATTAAGTCATCTGAGATCACTCTGAGATTTTTATGTTGGCATTCATTGATATAACCTTTCTCCTTACTCCCACTTTTGCTGTATTTCAGGGATTCTCTTATGTGGTGTGGTAGTTGATACATTGTGTCAACTTGGCTGAATCGGCAGTTCTGGGCATAAGGACCTCCCCAGCCCTGCAGGCAGGCAAGGCCCAACCTGGGATGCGATTGGTTCCAATCTTTTGTAACTCAGCGCAAAAAGTGTAGATGAAGGAGTTGAGGAAGGCTTCCTGGCAGCCTTGCCCTGCTTCCTTGGAGAAGTCCCAGTCTTTGGAGGAGCTATGATCTTCGCAGTGGAGTGCAGGTCTTCGCAGTCAGTGTATAAGGAAGAGAGAGGTTTGATGGACGACGCAGCTGCTGCTCCTCCTCTGCTCTTCATTGTTTTCTGCCACCATGAACTGCTGTTGTTTGCATTGGAGCCAGCAGAGTATGAACTGAAACCTCCACAAACTGTGAGCTAAATAAACCTTTCTTCCCTTCATTTTGAGTGTTGGGTATTTGTCCCAGCAACGAGTAAACAGTAACTGAGACATGTGGTATTTACATTTTTGTGTGATTCCAAAAGTTTTTAAAGTACTTCCTGATTTTTGTAATGATCAAAAGTGAATTGTTTAACTTTAATGTTTTTGTGTAGTTTTTATGTTTTATCTTGGTGTTAAATTCTAGTTTCATTCCATTGTGATCTGATAGGGTGAAATCATTATTTTTGTTTCTCAAGGTTTTCTATATGGCCTAAAATATGATATTATGAAGAACATTCCATGAACTGCTCAATAAATGTATATTCTACAGTTATGGGATGGAATGTACTGTTACATGATCTGTTAAATCAATCTCATATACACTGTTTTTTTGTGTGGGTTTTTTTGTTTGTTTTTGTTTTTTTGCAGAACCGGGAATTAAACTCAGGCCCTTGCACTTGCCAGGGAAACACTTATTCTACTGAGCCATCTCCCCGGCCCTACATTATAGTTTAACTTCTATGTTTCTTGAGATTTTTTTTGTCCAAATGACTTATCAGTGAAAGTAGAGTATTAATGTTACCCACTAGTAATATATTAGTACCTATGTCTCCCATTGTGTTGAATAGTGCTTTTTTAATGAAAGTTCAGTTAGCTTATATTGGGTTCACATATGTTTATAAGTGTTGTATCTTCTGGGCTCTTCTCTTTGCCAATATGTATGGTTGCCTTCTGTTTTATTTTTACCATTGCCAAGACAAAATACTCAGCACTCATGAGTTAAATTAAGAAAGATTTATTTAGCTCATGGTTTATATAGGTTTCAATCCATAGTCAGCTGGTTGCAGAGCAGGGTGGCATGGCAGAGGAGTATCACGGAAGATGCCATGGTTTGGCAGGGCAGGCAGAAGGCAGCAAGAAGCAGCCTGCTTTCCTTTGCTCTCTTTATTTATCATCCAGACTGTAAACCCGATTGGTGCTACCCACACCCACTGTGGAGCTTCCATTATCCAAACCGTTAGTCCCAGTATCACAATCTTAATCCACATTCACACACACTAATCTAGTCACCTTCAAAACTCCCCACTTAATACTGTAGAAGTCTTTAGGGGGAAATCTGGATACGAGCCATAACATCATCTATGTCTTGCCCAATTTTGTCTTGAAGTTTGCTTTGTCAGACAGGAGTAGAGATGCTCCTGCTTGCTTTTAGCTTCCATTTACATGAAATACTGTTTCCCATCTACTCACTTTCAGTTTGAATATATCTTTGTTAACGAAGTATGTTTTTTTGCAAGGACTAGAATCGGGTCTTATTTTTTAATCAAATCTGCCAGTTTATGTCTTTTAATTGAAGAATTAAGATCATTTACATTTTAGTTATTATGGAGGGGGCCTGCCCATTAGCTCAGATGTTTAAGTGCCTGCTGAAACAAAGCAGTCAGTCTCAGGATGCTGTGGTTCGATCCCCTCATCCTCAAGCCAAACCAGACCTGCCCTGAAGGCATCCTGAGCAGCTCCCCCAACCCCCAAAAAATAAATAAAGTTATATGGAAAGGTATGTTTTAATTCCTGGGGGGGGGGCTTCTAATGTTTGATTCATTTCCAAGTCTAAATAGCTTACCTAGGGGGTCAGAGAGATGGCTCAGTGGAATAAGTGCTTTCCTGGCAAGTGCAAGGGCCTGCGTTCCATCCCTGGTTGCACAAAAAATAAAAATAAATAAAATTAAAAATAAATAGCTTACCTATTCTGCCTCTTCTATGTGTAGGATTACTTTACATATCTTCTACAATGATGGTTTAGTAGTCCTATGTGGGGAGTGGCTGAAGCTGAAGATTAACTACACAAATGGGCTAAAGCAAAGCCAACCCATAGAACAGAGTGCCTGAGGTGAGTCATAAGAATAAGCTGCTCCAGCCCTGAGAACACTAGTTACCGAAGAGGAGCACACTGGATTAAGTACTCTTTGGAGGGAGAGAGGGACTATAGAAATGCTGAGTAATGTTGACAAATTAAGAAAACACAGGGCTTTAAAACTTTGTGGGGTCCTCAGCACCCTTCTGTAGTGACTGCGGGTTTAAAAAACACAAACTGAAACACCTAGAAACAAAATAATCCACCAATGTAGCTACAAAGCCAAGCCAGAAAACTTGGGGACAGGATCTACAGAAAGAATGCAGACTTGAGGAAAGCTCAGGTCTAGAACATGCCTCTGCCTCTGCCTCTGCCTCTGCCTCTTGGAACTGCCCCACCTACCACCAAGAAGGGTATTAAAAAGCCATAGCTGGCTTACAAGAGTAATTTTTCTGAAGGCCTTAGAAGCTTGCAGAGGAGAAAAGAAAGACTTCTCCAAAGACAAATCCTTTGCATTGTAGGCCAAGAGACCCTCCCCAACCATGCCCTATTTCAAAGTAACAGTATACAGTAGGAGCCAGGTACTTCAGAGCTCTTAGGCAGTCTCATAAAATGAAACACTCCAAAATAAAAAGAAACTGCAGAGGAAATGATGAACAACATTGGAAGGCTGAAGAAGCCCATATTCACATTGTAAGTAAAGAAATAGCTCTTTTCTCCTCTCCCCTGCCCTCCCCTCCCTTCCACTTCCCTTTCCTCCCCTCCCTCCCCTTCCCTTTCCTCCCCTCCTCTTGCCTCGCCTCTCCTCACCTCCCTTTTCCTTCCTTAACAGGTTGTAGACAGAGTAGCCTGACGATGTTGCTTTTGAATTGGTGAGGCTCCTTTCCATCTCCTGATTGCTGGGATTACTGGTATGTGCCAGTATATCCAGCTCATTGTAGTCATCCTAAATGCCAAGTCATTTAGACAAATCTGGAGGTAAGAAAACACTTGTGGAGTGGATTTTCAAGAATGGTCCTTAGCTGGGCATGATGGCACACACCTATAATCCAAGCACTTGGGAGGCTGAGGCAGGAGGATCATTGCAAGTTTGAGGCCAGCCTAAGCTACAAGGCCAGTTTGAAATGCATAGCAAGACCTGTCTCAAAAAGAAAAAAGAAACAAAAAAAAAAAAGGAAGAAGAGGATTGTCCCTCCTTAACTGGAAAACAATTTGTTTATAACACACACAACAAATACATAAATTGGGCTGGGGAAAGAGTTCGGCAGTCTCAGGGTCTGCCTGGAAGTGCAAAGATCTGGGTTTGATCCCTGGTGCTGCATGCTGTGCTGGGCCACACCGGACCTGGGTGTGGTGGAGCATACCTGTAATCTCAGTGCTGCGGAGGCTGAGACAGGAGGATCACTACTAGTCTGAACTGCATAGTAAGACCCTGTATCAAAAGAAAGAAGAAAGAAAGAAAGAAAGAAAGAAAGAAAGAAAGAAAGAAAGAAAGAAGAAAGAAAGAAAGAAAGAAAGAAAGAAAGAAAGAAAGAAATCAAGCAAGCAAGCAAGCAAGCAAGCAAGCAAGCTCTACAACCACAATGGAATCAAACTAGAATCAATACAAACAAAATCAGTTGGAAACCATCAAACATTTGGAAAGTAATACACTTTTAAATATTCCATAGGTTATAAAGGAAGTCTCAAGAGAAAAATGCATTGAACAGGAAGAAGATGAAAGCACAAAAATATTCATAGCAGTTTTATTGGGAATAGCCAAGAATTAAAATTCTAGATATTCTGCAGCAGATGAATGGTGAAGCAAATTGTGGTATATCCATGGACTAACATTCAGTAATTTTTATGAAAGTTATTTACACAATTTGGACAAATCTCCAGGGAATTATGCTGAATGGAAAAAAACCCTCAATATATTACATAGCATAATTCCACTTATGCAACACTCCTGAAATATTAAATTATGGAAATATAGAAAAATTATTGGGCATAAGAGATTAAGGACAGGGAATAGAAGTACATAAAGTAGTAACTAATTGAGCAGATTAAAGTGCCTGATTAGGTAGGTCCAGGGACCGGGGCTCAATCCCTGGCTCCGTATGCCACGCTGGCCTGCCCCTGGCGCACGCTGAAATGGTGATTGAGACTGGGTGTGGTGGCACACATCTGTTTTTCCAGCACTTGAGAGGCTTAGAACAGAAGAATCACTATGAGTCTGACCTGTATAGTGAGACCCTGTAGACCCTGTACTGAATTTTTAAAAAAAAGTACATAAAAGTGAGTATGTTTATAAAAGAGAAAAATTCTTTGGTGGTGAAAATATTAAAAATAAGAAAATATTCTACATCTAAGTTAATAGACACACAAACTTAAACACATGATAAAAACTGTATAAAGATAAACCCATATAGAGATAAATGAGTGTAAGTAAAACAAAATCTAAACATCAGAGGCTTGTATCAGTGTCAATACCCTGATTGTGATATTGCGTCATAGTTTTGCAAGATGTTATTTTTGCAAGAAATTGGGCAAAATGTTCAAAGGATCTGTACAATTGAATATATTAAATATTTCTCTTCAGTTTTTGGATTTTTTTACACTCAAGTCCTCTCAGTAAACTCTTGATAGGATGAAGTTTGTTCTTTAATAGATTCCTCCAAACAGACAATGGATATACATGTTCAAAACTTTTTTTTAGTAGTTTTATATTGAAAGGACAACTTGACTGCGTATGAAATCTTTACTCTCAGTTCTTCAGGTTAAGTTCACACAGTAGTAGACAACTGAACTGAGTCTCACACTGAGTTACATTTTCTCTCTCTCTCTCTCTCTCTCT
>NW_004524659.1:9436876-9453099 GCF_000260255.1 Octodon degus
GCCATTATGCCCAGCTTTTTGAAAGTTTTTATTGGAGTTGCAAACAAAAATACATTACAAATGTTAAGCTCCCTCAAGATGTGGATACTAATTATAACTCCTGTGACTAAGTTAACTTAAACGCATATTTTTAAATCTAAAGTTGCTGTATATATTTTTTCCCTCTATGGAAACTACTTATTTCCAACAAATTTTGGTGTCTGCCCCCTTGTTTCTACTATAACAGCCTCATTCTGTTTCATTTCTCTAATTTCATTTCACCATTCTCCCCTCAATATATTTTATAAAATAATAACAGCAGCTACCAGTAAGTACTGCTAGGAATTTAATGTTTTACAACATCAGATATCAGTTCTAAAACAAAGGTAGAATCATCTGTTTTTTTCATCTCCCTTTAACATCCTTTCTGAACACACAAAGGATAGTAATTGGCCCAACATAATTCTAGAAATTTAAGTTAAACCCAACAGGAAATTAATAAGTCATGGTGCATATGGAATGGGGTCTTGTCATTAAGATGATGAGGAAGGTAAGTAGGTTGGTAAAACCTTCAGTATAAAAATTAATCTCAGGGGCCTGGGGAGATAGCTCAGTAGAATAAGCACTTGCCTGGCAAGCACAGGGTCCTAAATTCAATCCCCAGTACCGGGGTGGGGTGGGGTGGGGAATTAATCTCAGGGCCAGAGATATAGCTCAACAGCTTAAGTGCCTGCCTGCCTGGCAAATCCAAGGTCCTGAGTTTGATCCCTGGTGAAAAAAAAAATTCTCAAAGCTGGACATAATGCCTGTAATCCTAGCATTCAGATGACTGATGTAGGAGGGCTGTCAATGGAGGCCAGCCTGGACTACATAATGTGACCCTGTTTAAAATGAAATAGTCTCAAGACACTCAGTAAGTCTAAATTTTTAACAGTGTTTGTCCCTGGAAATTGATTATTAAGTTTTTTGGGAAGAAAATTGTAAATATGGAAATACCTGTAACATACCTGGGGCAGTATGAGGATCTAAGTGACAAAGCAAACATCATTTAAATATTATTTTATTACGAATTAGTTTAAATAGATACAGAGAGGAAGACTCAACTCATACACTGAAAACCAGCTTTATCTAATTTTAAGAATTAGCTATCTTTGCTTATTTTTTTTTTGTAATATGAAAATTTATTACTGTCTTTTCATCATTAAAACTTAGGATCTTGGTCTTTCCTTCTTGCCTTTGTAGAGAGCCAAAAGAGAGACACTGGCTACTTTAACAACCTTAAAGCGGACTCCAGGAATGTCACCAACGGCATGACCTTTTCGACCAAATCCAGCAACCAGCACTTCATCATTTTCCTCAATGAAGTTCAAACACCCATCATTAGGGACAAAAGCTGTGATTTTCTTGCCGTTCTTGATCAGTTGGACTCGCACGCACTTCCTGATGGCAGAATTGGGCTGCTTGGCCTCAACCCCTACTTTCTCCAGCACGATCCCCTTTGCGTGGGAAGCACCCCCAAAGGGGCTGGCCTTCAGGGCTGTGCCCAGATGGGCCTTCTTGTACTGCTTGTCGTGCCACTTCTGGTCCCGCCGGTGACTGCGGAGCTTCCTGGCAGTACGGAGGCCACGACACTTGCCCATCCTGCCGCTGCGAGGGCCCCTCTTTGCTTATTTTTAAAGAAATATTTTCCCTTTTAATCCTTTCATCAGTCTCATTTTTCTTTCCCTCTAGAGATCAGCACTGTTATGGATTACATGATTATTTCCAAGAATGCCTTTGCCTTCTTCCTATGTAGTATTTAGCCATGGAAAATACATATACTATCAATTTACATATTTTCAAACTTTATGTAAGTGGTACTATATTATAGAAAATAATCTATAGTTCAACTTCAGTAATATTTTAGGACTTATCCATTATCATAGAAGTATCTCTAGTTATCTTCTGGGCATGGTGGTGCATGCCTGTAATTCCAGCACACAGGACTCTTAAGGCAGGAGGATTGCACACAGGACTCTTAAGGCAGGAGTTTGAGGCCACCCTGGGTTACACAGTGAGACCTTGTCTCAAAACAAGCAAAAAAATTAAAACATAACAGAAATATCTTCAGTTACCCATTTTAAATTGCATTGTAAATTATGCTCAGTCTAATAGATTGCTTCTACCTTTGAATTCTTACATGTAATGCTGCAATAGACCTTCATGTACATGTCCCTGAGACATGACGAGAGACTAGAGATTTAAGTGGATCTGCTAATCAGACAGCACTCACATCATCTTTACTAGATTTTGTCTAACTATGCTTAGAACAGTCACTTCAATAGCATTGCTTGAGTGTTCCCATTGATCTACAGATTTCCAGAAATTGACACTGTGATCCTTTTGCTAATGTGATCATTTCAAGTTTTTTTTTTTTCTTGTTTGTTTTTGTTTTTTGCAGAACCAGGGACTGAACTTAGGGCCTTGCACTTGCCTGGGAAGCACTTATTTTACTGAGCCATCTCCCTAGCCCTAAGTTTTTGTTTTTTATTTTATATATCCATTACTGCTGGTGTTGTACAGTCAGTTTTTCTAATATCCCCCAAATCTACCTTTTCTCTAATGTATTAACCATCATCATGTTTTAACAAACATACTAGACTTCATAATTCTCTTATTGCTTTTAAGAATTTACACTTCATAGATGAATTCCTGAAATTTATGAAATTAAAAAGCAAAAATGTACACTGGGGAATTTTGACTGGAATTGCAGTGAATTTGTGAAGGAGGAACTGTCAACTTCATTGTCTTTACTCTCTTCAACATAATGTGGCTTTTCTTGTTATTATTGTTTTCTAGATTAGAAAAGTGATGGCTTTACACTTAAGTATTAATTCAAATTTTTCCACCTCTAGAATTTAATTTCATGAGAACATGGCTTTTGTAGTGTCTGGCAAACAGTAGCTATTCAGTATTTACTAGTTTTCTTCCCTCAATTCCTTTTCATTTCAACTTTGTAACTACTGGATAAAACTTAACAAACTTTATTTTCTTCTATTGTATTTTAACATTTTACATGTTTTCAAAAATACCCGAATTTACCCATACAAATACCTATTAATGGATCCTACGAATGGGACCAAAGATTTGTTTTTTGGTTTTTCTTTCTCTCCAATTATAATTACTAATTTTCTTGTTATAAATATGTTATACATTCTTCCCAGTGAATCCTATTTTTAAAAATCTTGATTGCTCCCGTGCATTCTTATTTATTTTTGTATTTTTAGGGGTCTACAGAGTATTCAGGGGCTCACTACTAGATCAGACTTGTAGTGATCTGCCTGCTTACAGCCTCCCAAAAGCTGGGATTACAGGTGTACACCACCATGCCTAGTCTCAATTGCTGTCTCAGCGTGCCCCAGGGGTGGAGCCAGCACCCATGCATTGTTTAAAAACTTATAAAATTGGTTATAAGTATTGTGATTCCACTATTTGTGTCTATGATTATTCACTCAAGTATAGACTCTCACTTATATTAAGTTTTGGATTTTCCCAATTCTGATCCAGTATTTCCCAAAAATAATCTACTTTGTCCACTAAGACATCTTGTTTGAGTTATAAGAAGCAAATTAATGCTGAGTATGTAGTACCATGCCTGGTGTGTAAGTGGTACTCAGTATCTGTAAGCTAATACTATTTATTGAATATCTGCTCTCATTGACATACTATATAAAGTACATGCGATTTTCTCATGGAATATGCATCAATTTACAACAGACACTATTTCATTTATTAGTCACATTTCTACAACATATTTTATTATCCCTATTTTAAGAATTAAAACCCTGAGGTTTAGAGAAGTTGTTCAGTTACATGATGTCATAGCAATGGTAGAGTTACGAATTTCCAGAATCTAAGGTCTTAGTCCTGGGAGGTTCCTGGTGTCTAGAGGAGACTGAAATAAAATAGGACTAAATGGTATGTAAAACTAAATAATAGAGTGCCTCAAAGAGAATTTTACAGGTTGTAGATACAAATCCATGAACAACAGCAAGCAAAATCAATTTTAACTGGACATAGTAATATGTTTTTTTTTAACTTTATAAAGATGTTTGCATTATAGGATAGATTTAATGGTAAAAGAAAAGTGAAAAGAACATGTTAGGAAGCTGTAATTGTGATGTTGGTGAGATGAATCTTAGCTCTATGGTGACAACATTAAATAGTGTCAAAGTATATACATTCCAGGAATATCTGGGAGATAGGATTTACAGGACTTGGTGGTTGGCTGGATTGGGTGGTGAGAATGATTCCCCAATATGAATTCTCTGATGATGAGCAAGATGTGCATGTTGCCTGAAGGTTTTCTTGCATTCTTTGCATTCATACGGTCTCTCTCCTGTGTGAATTCTCTGATGTTGGGCAAGGGATCCACAGTAACTAAAAGCCTTCCCACAAACATTGCATTCATAAGGTTTTTCTCCAGTATGGACTCTCTGATGCTGAGTAAGGGATGAGTCATTGCTAAAAGCCTTCCCACATTTTATACATTCATAAGGTTTCTCTCCAGTATGGACTCTTTGATGTTGAGCAAGATAGGCAATCTGGCTGAAGGCCTTCCTACATTCCTGGCATTTATAAGGTTTTTCTCCAGTATGTATTCTCTGATGTTGAGCAAGATGTGAATTCTGGCTGAAGGCCTTCCCACATTCTTTACATTCATAGGGTCTCTCTCCAGTATGTATTCTGTGATGTACAGTAAGGTATGCACGAAGGCTAAATGCTTTCCCACAAACATTACATTCATAAGGTTTTTCTCCAGTATGTACTCGCTGGTGTTGAGCAATGGATGACCTATTGCTAAATGCTTTCCCACACTCAATACATTCATAGGGTTTCTCTCCAGTATGAACTCTCTGATGTTGAGCAAGGTAGGCAAACTGGCTGAAGGCTTTCCTACATACTTTACATTCATAAGGTTTTTCTCCAGTATGAACTCTCAGATGCTGAATTAGATGTGCATTCTGACTAAAAGCTTTCCTGCATTCCTTACATTCATAAGGTTTTTCTCCAGTATGAATCCTGTGATGTTGAACAAGGTTTGATCTCTGGCTGAAGGCTTTTCCACATTCTACACATTTATAGGGTTTCTCTCCAGTATGAATTCTTTGATGAAGAGTAAGGGATGAACTCTGGCTGAACACTTTCTCACAATCATTACATTTCAAAAGTTTTTTCTCTGCATATACATTTTTGGGCTTAATAGTCATTAAATTTGCTTTAAAGCTCTTCTTATGTGTGCCATGTTTAAATACTTTCTCCTCTTTGGGGATTATCTGTTGTACATGAAGGAGTGTGTTCTGGTAGAAATTTTTCCAAGATTTATCATATTCTTGGCCTGTTTCTCCAACAAAGTCTTCTGTATAAAGGATTGTTTCTTCCTTAAAACATGCATTCTGATTTCCTGGTTGCCTCTCAAAATTGTCCTCATATTTCCAGTCTTCTCTCAAACTGGAGTACTTAAGGTCATAGCTTGTAAATTTTTCTATCATCTTCTGGGATGACTGTTCTTCATAAAGTTCCTGCTTTGGTGTTAATTCTTCAGTATCACACACAGATTTCCAACCTGAAAAGTAATAAAAAGAGAAAATTATCCTCTGTTGTATACCAGAAAATACATTTAGAAAAGTATATTTAACCATATGAATTTAATAGGAAATTAAACTCAGAAGTACACTGGCTTTTATAGTATGCAAAAAAGAAAAACTAAAAATATATCATGTAGAAACTTTAGGATGAATGATTTTTTCTTTCTTTTCTTTTGGCGGAACTGGGAATTGAACTCAGGCCCTTGTGCTTGCCAGGCAAGGGCTTATTCTACTGATACATCTCCCTGGCCCCAGGATGAATGATTATAATCAAGAAGGAAAATCTCAGGCCTAGAAAGTATTATAGATATGGTTGGGCCCCATTATAATGCTATTTTATGTATTTATATTTTAGGGAAGGGTCTACAGGGTATTTAGGGTCTCATTACTAGATTGGACTCATAGTGATCCACCTGTTTACAGCCTCCCAAAAGCTGGGATTACAGGTGTGCACTACCATGCCCAGTCTCAACTGCCATCTCAGCATGCCTGGAGATAGGGCTGGCACAGCAGGCCTGGGGATCAAACCCCCAGCCCCTGTGCCTGCTTGCAGGAGCTTTAATCTGCAGAGCTATTTGGCTGGCCCCCCCATTATAATTTTAGACATATAATAATACAGTCATTGAAAAAAATCTGTTCTTATAGCTGCATCATTTAAGACTATTGATTAATAAAATATTTACCAGGTACCATATACTGTTCTAGATGCTTTTAAAACCATAAAAAATAACCTTAGCTTTATGGACCTTATTTGCTTAGACAGAAAACAAGTATAAATTTTACTGTATATTAAAAAATGGTAAGTGCTGAGGAAAAAGAAAACCATGGTAAGGGAGATCTGGAGTGCTAGTGAAGTTAAAGGCAAAACTCGTTAATAAGGTAACATTTGACCAAAAATTTGAAGGAAGTGAAGAAGTTAGTCACCCAGATTTTTAGGAAAAAAAGTGTTAGGTGTAAAAGAAACAGCTGGTTTAAAATGTCTCAAAAGTAGAAGACTGTTTAATATGTTTCAGAATAGTAAGAAGGCAAATGTGGTTAAAAAGGAATGAGTAATAGAGGATGAAGTTAGGAGGTAAAGGATAATCCACTTATTTAAATTTTATATGCCTTCTAAAGAATTTGGGGTTTTATTCTGTAAAAGGGTGGAGCACAATTAAAATGTTTTGAGTGTAAAAATGATAAATGGTTGTTGTCCTTAAGAAATACTGCAAGGTAGGAAGCAAGGGGAAAAAGAGACAAATTATTATAGTAATCCCAGTGAGAGTTGACATAAGTAGTTACATAGACTTTTATTTTTTGAAGTACATATAAAAGCTAATGTGAAAAAAAATAAATACTAATGTGTATTTATGCATGTTGTCTAATAATGAATAAAAGCTAATCGCATATACCTTTGTATACCAAACTTTTTCTTAAATAATTACACAAGAACAGAAAAGATTAGGTAGAAGCAGTGGAGGTATGTCTAGGAAGTAGGGTTGTCAGACATGTTTACAATGATAGCAAATTAATTCTTCCTGGGTCAGAGATCTAGCTCAGCAGTGTAAGCACTTGCCTGGCAAGCACAAGGTCCTGAGTTGGATTCCCATTACCCCCCAAAAAGTAAAAAATTAGTTCTTCCTTTTGCCTTCATGTTTCTTGTATCAATAGGGAAATCCTTCTCATACCACAAACCTAAACACTTATATTCTTCTCCCCTAAGTTTTCTAGTTGTTACAGTATTTTGTTAAAGATCATCATCTTACCAGTTTCTCAGACTCTTCTACTTTTCACTTTTTCTCTATGTATTCTTTATGTCAGCATCCTCTTCACATTGCCATTTTACAGCTATATTATATCTATGCTACTAGTCTATTAATTATATGTCTATATATATATCTATATATCTATTATATATAGTTTCTTAAGGACAACTAGAAAACTTAGGGGAGAAGAATATAAGTGTTTAGGTTTGTGGTATAAGAAGGATTTCCCTATTGATACAAGAAACATGAAGGCAAAAGGAAGAACTAATTTTTTACTTTTTGGGGGGTAATGGGAATCCAACTCAGGACCTTGTGCTTGCCAGGCAAGTGCTTATATATAAGATATCTATCTATCTATATATATCTATATATATCTATATATGAATATATATAGATATATATATTCATAACATCCTAGCACCTTGGAGGGAAGAGTGAGTAGGAGAGTAGTGTTGAAAGTATCCTATGTAAAATGCAAATTCAGTAATGTTGATGTTGATTAAAGGGATAAAAGAATGAATGAACTGACCCTTCAGAGAAAAAGAAGGACTACTACTACTACTACTGTTACAGGTAGCCAGATTAGATAGAAATATTATAGGCAGTCAGACAGGGCCAGGTCCTGGAAGGAGATAACACAGAAGATGAAGATACCTTACAACTGTGAAAGGGATGGATCCTCCTGCTGTGAGCCAGACCTAGAGACCTAAAGGCCAAACAAATGCTAACCTCCCTAAAGATTAGCACCCGGGATTGATATTCTAAATAGGTATGTATCAATCACCTTGAAAAAGCCCAAATGAGTCACTAACCCAACCCCCAACAGGAAGAGACCCTGTCCCATATTCATGCCTGCTTACTCCATGACTCACTTCCCCATTTGGTCCTGGGCTTAATCAACTTTACTGGAGCAATGGTGCTTGTAATTCCACTGATTGACTATAGTTTTGTCCCATCTCACATCCACCTAAGCAAGTCCCATATTCTCCATCTTAGCCCCGCATGGTTTTACCCTATAAAAATAACCTGAGTCAGTTTCCTGGGCAACCCGCTTGGGCCTCCCTTCTGTCCTCTCTGAGACAGAAGCTTTCTTTCCCAATAAATATTCTACTCTCAATCTCTGTTCCTAAAATTCATTCTTCGGTTTTAGAGAACATGAACTCATCCAGGTCAGGTCAGGAGTTTCACTTCCCTGTATCACTACTACTACAACAACAAATAGTGGTTAACAACTATTCATACTAGTTCTTACTATAAGATAGAACTGCTCATGTACTGCAAAAGTATTACTTCAAGGGGCCAGGGAGATGGCTCAGTAGAATAAGTGTTTGCCTGGCAAGTGCAAGGGCCTGAGTTCAATTCCTGGTTTCCCAAAAACACCAAACAAACAAAAAACCCTACTCTTTTCCACTGAACTTCTGATTCTTCTGATTTGCAAACTTCCTTTCCAGCGTCTGGTTTAAGAAATTGCTCAGGACTTCAAGACAGATCTGCGTTTCCAGAAGGCAGCTATCAGAGCTTTGCAGGAGGCAAGTGAGGCCTATCAGGTTGGCCTGTTTGAAGATACCAACTTGTGTGCCGTCCACGCCAAATGTGTAACAATTATGCCAAAAGATATCCAGCTAGCATGTCGCATACGTGGAGAATGTGCTTAAGAGTCCACTATGTTGGGAAACATTTCATTCTCAAAATATTTTTTTTCCTCTTCTTCCTGTTATTGGTAATTTTGAATGTTAGGTTTTTTGGTTTTTGGTTTTTGTTTTTTTCCTGTGGGGTCAAAAGGTATCTAAGTACATGACTGCAAGTAGAAAATAGGGGACAGAAATCAGGTATTGGGAGTTTTTCCATTTTTATTTGTGTGTGAATTTTTATCTTCATGCAGCATGTGAAGCATTAATGCAAGTCAAAAATATTTCAGTGAACAAGTTTCAGTATTGCAACTTTATAAAAATTATAAATAAAAATCTGTTATATTTTTCTGGAAAACGCCAGCACTTGGATTTTTTTAAAAACAAATAAAATTCTTATTGACAGCAACTAAATGGCATTTGTAGCATTTTTATCATACAGCGGATTCCATCCAGTCACCATTCTTTTCTAACTGAGTTGTCTTACATGTTAGTACATGTTTTTAATTTTGTCTGTCTTTCTGTACTGTTCCTGTAAGTTTGCTATTAAAATACATTGAACTGTAAAAAAACAAAAAAAAAATATTACTTCATTTTAGAGATGACAAAACAAAAGCATGGAGAGGACTTTCCTAGTTTTACTGCATGTATGTGTTGGGCAGGATTTGAACTTGGTACTTCATTTATAGCTTGTATGGTTCAAAAATTTTTTAAATCAGGAAAAAGTTTTTTAAAGACCAGAGAAGGACTGTGAAACACAGAGAGAACAGGACTCCGAGAACAGACAAGTAAGTTAGTGTGGGAAACCTGTGACTGGCATCTATTTTATAATAGTGTCAGCCATACTCTTAAGTTTTTATTCTTCTGCTGAGTTAAGCTTCTATTCCCTCTTACCCCGCCTATTTGCCTTAAGTCTCCTGCTATGCTCCGGGGGTGGGACCTTCCTCTGTTGCCTAGATACCTGCTGACGTCAAGAGCCAAAAATTCCTCATTCCTACATCCCCTATATATACCCAGCACCTCCCCTGAATAAATGAGACTTGATCAGAATCCTGTCTTGTCTCCATTCCTTGTGTCTCCTGTCCCTTCTCATCCCCACTCCCCCTCTAGGGTCCTCGTTGACTAATCCGCGGGTTGGGACAAGTTAGTAGAAAGGATAAGCAAAGTATAAGAGAAGAGACAATTAAGAATAACAAATATGGGAGAATATCCTAGAAGGCTCCATATTTCTTTTTCTTTTCTTTTTTTTTTTTTGGTACTGGGGATTGAATTAAGGACCCTGTGCTTGCCAGGGAAGCATTTATTCCATTAAACTATCTCCCCAGTCAAGACCCCATATTTCTGTGTAGCCCTAGAGTGTTTGAGAACATATTACAAATAGGAATGAAGAAGTGATATGTTGGAGTCAAGTTGAGTGCTAACCTGCAAAGATTTTTGTCTCCCTGTTTCTTCACTCACCTGAGCTCAAGCCATTTGTCAGCTCTCTCTTTACCTTCCATGGCTCTCTTCCTTGTTCCAACAACAGTATCACACTTGGTTTAGAAAAGCAAAGACCTACATACATTAAAAAAAAAATAGAATTTGGTTATGCTGTGGATATCCCAGAGCTCATTCAAATCTTTTATCAGCAAGAAAGAGGTAGCTTAGAGTAAGTCAAAGAAAATATAAAAAACACATGTTGTAGAAGGACACGGAAAATAAAGCTTTAGGCATAGTTCAATAATAGACATAAGCATGACCAACTCCATAAATACTAAAGCATTTGTTTGGGACAAACATCAGATACAGAGCCAAGCTTTGCAAAGGCTACCCCAAAATTCATAATGGTAGCAAAGTGCTCCTTAGGAGTAGAAGTCTTAATTTTGCAAGGGGAAGAAATTCTTACCCAGGGATACCAAGATCCTGTAATTCTCCAACATCACATTACTATACAAATGCCTTTGAGAAGAATCCAGACAGTCCCATTCCTCTTGGGAGAAGTCCACAGCCACATCTCTGAAGGTCACTAACTCCTGAAAGGGAACAAATAAAATAAATGAAATAACTTCCTCTTTTACTCTATTTACCTCATTTACTCTATCCCAGGCATACTGATGTTTCTCTGGTATTACATCCTTAAATATGCCAACAATGTTCCCTCTCAGTACCTTGTACTTCTCAGATCACTGTGAATATAAAAGCAATGTTCCTATCACATTTTTTTTTTTTTTGAGACAGGTCTTGGCCAGAATTGAAATCTCTATGTTGTCTGGGCTGGCCTTAAACTCCTCCAGGAATCATCCTAACTTAGACTCTCAAGTTCTGGGATTACAGGCATGCACACCCATGCCTTATCACAATTCGTATCACAATTATTATTCTCTTAACCTTACTTTTTTTCTCCATGGCATATATTTTGTTCACCCTCCCCCATTAAAAGGGAGCTCCATTAAGGCAAAATGTTTTTGCTTTAGTCATTACCATATCCCTAATTATGGAACAGTATCTAGTATACATGGAGTACCAAATATTCACTAAGTAAATACATGGCTGGGGATAAAGTTCAGTGGCAAAAGTACTTGCTTGGCCAAGTGTGAGGCCCTGAGTTCAATTTCTGATACCAAAACAAACAAACAACAACAAAAAGCCCTAAATAATTTGAGGAAATTAATGAATGGTTTGAAAATTTCAGGAAGCTAGCCAGGCATGGTTAAACATGCCTATAATCCCAGTACTCAAGAGATTAAGGCAGGAAGATAGTGAGTTTGAGGCCAGCCTGGACCAGACAGGAGACCCTGTTTCAAACAAAACAACCCTGAAAATTTCATGAAACTACAAAGGTTGCATGGTTTACTTCTAGATGTTCCCTGCAAGAACCTCCTGTGCTCACAGGCAAGGATTTTGGAAGGTGATTGGATTAGGGGGATTTATAGCTAGCTTGCTGCTAGGAGGTAGGATCCAGTTGGAAGAGGCAGGTCACTGGGGCCGAGGCCTGGAAGGGATTATATGTCCCCCTGCAGGTCATCCCTTCTCTCTCTCAGCTTTCTATTAGCCAGGAAGTGAGCAACTTTTTTTCTGCTGTGGCCCTCTGCCACACTGTCCTGCCTTAGAGCCAGCCAAATATGGATTGAAATAAACCCTTCTCCTTTAAATTGCTGGTGTTGGGTATTTTGTCCGAGTGACAAGAAAGTAACGAAGACAAAGAAGATTTAAATATGACACCAGAAAATACTGATATAGCTCTGAAAATTGTGTTGGACCAAACAGAACAAACCATCAATTCTGTTCAAGTTTAAGTGCTAATGCACAGCTCTTAAATCTGTGTGTAAAGAAGCAGGCATTCTACTCATGCTTTTACTTCTGCCTACTACAGGGGATGAGCAAAGTTATTAAAAACTTAGAGTTATGTTGTGATTCAGTAGGATTACAGGTTTCTATCACATGACCACTTGCTGATGTGTTCCTGTATTTTTAACTGAATTTATTATTATTATTATTATTATTATTATTACTTACAAAAGTAAGAGATGTGAACCTATGAAGGAAATAAAAAGATACGACATTTTTAAAGGGGATTTTTTCTTTCTTGGTACCAGGAATTGAACTCAGGCTCTTATACTTGCTAAGCTGGCACTGCACTGCTGAGCTACAACTTAGTACTTCTGTTTCTTTAACTTTTTAAAATTTTTACATTTGACATAAGTTGTCGGGGGGGGGGGGGGGACAGTGTTGGGGTAAAAACACAGGGCCTTGTATAACTTTGATAAGCTTTTTTTTTTTTTTTCTCTCAAGGTACCGGGAATTGAACTCAGGACATTGCACTTGCCAGGCAAGCACTTATTCTACTGAGCTATCTCCCCAGTCCTTTGGTAAGCTTTTCAACACTGAGGTACACTCTAGTCCCAATTTTGTTGCCATGAAAAAACTATCAATCACATGCCTGCAATCCAAACACTCTTGGGGGCTATCCTGGGAAACTTAGAGCAAACCTATCTCAAAATTTAAAACATAAAAATGGTTAGAGATATAGCTAAGTACAAAAGCCCTGAGTTTGATACCAAACATCAATCAATCAGCCAAACAAAACACAAAAAGAAAACCAACAACAAATAAACAAGAAAAGAAAGAACTGTATCCATGGAAACAAGTCTTCAAAAGTTTTACAACATTCAGTGACATTTTCTTTCTTTTTTTTTTAAGTATTCAGTACAGGGTCTACAGGGTCTTACTACACAGATTGGACTCATAGTGATCCTCTTGTTTTCTGCCTCCCAAGTGCTGCGATTACAGGCGTACCCCACCACACCCAGTCTCATTCACCATCTCTAGTCTCATTCACCACCCCTAGTGTACCCTAGGGGTGGGGCTGGCACAGAACGCTGGGGATCAAACCCTGGTCTCTGAGCCTGCCTAAGCAGGGGCTTTAATCTGCTGAGCTATCTCACCAGCCCCGCTAACATTTTCTTAATTTTATGAAGCAATATATGAATTACTCTCTTTCTGTTCCTTCTAACAATTTGGTTGGTTGTTATGGTATGTATGCTTCATTAAAAGTGTTCCTTGACTTATATAAATACATATAATAAATAAATATATATGGCAAACTGTGAAAACATTTTTTCACTGATTCTTTGAAGTTAATGTATACAATCAACAAAATAAATAATGTCATTGTAATGAACTGATATTCTCCTCTCAAAATATTTGACCCTTACTAAAAACGATAGTCAGGCTCTAGCCAGGAGTGGTAGTGCACTCCTGTAATTGCAGCACTGTAATTGAGGACTGAGGCAGAAGGATCAAATTTGACCCCAACCTGGGCAATTTACTGACTTAGCAAGATCCTCTCTCAAACTAAAAAAAAAGAAAGATCCAGGCATAGTGAAGCATACCTGAAATCCAGAGTTATGGTTTGTTTCTAGATGTACCCCCAAAACTGCATGTAGTCATGGGGGGGGGGTGGGTTTCTAGAGTCTGTGATTGATTCATGGTCCAATGTTGGGATTATGGGTGTCTATGCTACCCCCACCCGAGGGCAGGTAAGCTGAATACAACATAAGAGATGGAAAGAGCCTGTGTAGTGATATAAGCCAAAAGCTAGTTGTCCTGAAAGACCAAGGAACAAAAGAACAGGGCCTAACACAGGAGACAAACACTGTCATCTGTGAGGCTAGAAAGCCGGCATCACAGTCACAGCAAACTGCAGTTAACAGTGCATCTTTGGAGCAGCCCTGCCTGTACTTTGCTCCTGCACCTGGGACATGACTGAGTAAGTCTTGTGTGAGTCTGATAAAAGCCAGCAGGCAAAACAGATAGTAGTTTGTTTTCACAAAAGTTAATTATGCACATTCCTTAGCCTGCTTTTAGCCCTCAATAAATGTGAGAAGTTTCTTTGGTTTAGGACTCACTCAGAGCAAAACAAAGCTAGTGAGTCCTCTGTAGGTCTTTCAATCCAGTCTTCTAGTCTTTTCCTTTGGCTGACTGAAACAATACAAGCCTGGCTCTCTTGCTCCTCCTTTTGTGCTTGTGTTGCTTTTTTTTTTTTTCTTTTGCGGAACCGGGGATTGAACTCAGTCCCTTGCACTTGCCAGAGAAGTGCTTATTCCACTGAACCATCTCCCCGGCCCTTGTGTTGCTTTTGCTATCTTCCACTGCCATGAGTTGTTGCTCATCTGCCACACTACCCTGCCTTGGAGTCAGCTGATTATGGACTGAAACCTCCACAAATTATGAGCTAAATAAATCTTTCCTTCCTTAATTGTGGGCATCAGGTATTTTGTCCCAGCAGAGAGAAAAGAATCCAAGACACCCAACACTTAGGACTGAGGCAGGAGGATCACTGAGAGTTCAAGGCCAACCTGGGCTACACAGAGACCCTATCTCATAACAAACCAACAACAAACAAAGAAAAGAAAAGAAATAAGGGTTGGGGATGTGATTCAGTGTGAAGGTCCTAGGTTCAATGCCCAGAACTGTAAAAACAAATGTAGTCAGTCCTCCATATTTGCAGCTTCTGCATTTGCTGATTCAACCAACTATGATCAAAACATTTGCAGAAAATTGTTTCTCTTCTGTATGTGCAGACATTTTTTCTTGTCATTATTCCCTAAACAATACAGGATTACAGTTGTTACATAACATTCAGCTTGAATTAAGTATTGTAAGTAATAGATGGCTTAAAGTATACAGGAGGACATGTGCAGGTTACGCAGAAATGCCATACCATTTTATATAAGGGACTTGCACATACTTGTATTTTGGTGTTGGTGGGAGTTCTGGAACCATTCCTGCAGGGTATTTGGTTTCAAAATCCATTTATAACTAATCAGACAAATCTGAAGTAAAGCAACAGTTCCCTTCACCATGTGCCCTTACAGAAACATGGTTTCCAGCTAAGAAGACTGCTTCTTCCCGATGCCTTGCATGTAGTAAACGTCCTATTTGCCACATTACTTTTATCCCAGCACCTAGAGGTGAAGCAGGTGACCTCTCTGCTCCTTACACTTTGTAACCATGGCAATTTTCCCTCTTTTTCCGCTCCCTAAGACACTTAGGTTTAAATCTCATGAAATGAACTATATCAAGCACTCTTCCTCCTTATTTTACTTATTTACTAACTGCCGGTAGATACCAATCCTGTCATTCTTCGAATACTTCAGGCTCAGGACTTACTGAGAACAAGACAAAGGTCATGAGTCCTCTGCAGGGTCACTTCACTGTCACTTTCCAATGCTGTTCCTTTAAAATTTTTTTATTAATACATATTTGCAGTAGGTAATGATTAATTCCCGATGGTGAGTTGGTCTATGTATGTAACACATCTCAATTTTTTTTTCATCTCCTTTCACTTTTATTCCTACTCCCTCCATCTCTTAATCCTCTTCCCATTTAAATTTGCATATCTGATTTATTTCACTTAACATTATGGCCTCAAGGTTTATCAATTTTCTACAAATGACTCAAAAGTTTATCCTTTAAGGCAGAGTAGTTCTCTATTGTGTATATATACCACATTTCCTTTATCAATTCACATGTTTTTTTTTTTTTTTTTTGTGGCCCACTCAGCCTGCCCTGGGAGTGGGGCTGGCATGACATGTGGTGCTGGGGATTGAACCACAGTCACTGCGCTTGCATAAGTTTGCCTAAGCAGGCACTTTATTTATTTTTTTCCCATAATTTTATTGAGAAACAAATAGCAATGAGACAGTTTCAAACCAAATTGGTAGGACAGTTTCAATAATTAACACATTGCATACATTCTTCCT
>NW_004524659.1:9465989-9470733 GCF_000260255.1 Octodon degus
TAATCCCCCCCCAGAACTAGGAATTGAACTCAGGCTCTTGCACTGGCCAGGCAAGAGCTTGTTTTACTGAGCTATCTCCCTGGCCCCCATAAAAATATTTTTAAAAGACAACTAACATCAACTATGTTGTATAACATAAATTACATTATACAATATTAAACAATGCTACGAAACTTAAAAAAGACTAGTCCCCACTTATTGGATATTGGATGTACAGGGAGAGAAGTCCTATATGGATCACTATATGCCATACGTTTCAAAAATATAGGAAATGTTAGGTCCTGAAGGTGTTAATGGTTGTTAATTGAATTAAAAAAGAATTACAAACACCTTAGACAAAGCTTTGACATGTGCACTGTCTTTCTGTTTCCTCCTATGATTTCCCTTTTGCAGAAAAGTGGAACTGAGGGAGGATGTAGGAGTACTGAAATACCAGACCTTTGTTGCAACTCTGTCATAGACCAAGTCAGGTGGTCTGCTCCACATCCAAGCCTGAGGCAGTGGGATCAAGCATTGGATCCCAGTTTGGGCAACTTGAACAACTTACTGAAACCCTGTCTCTGAAATAAACAAGAAGAGACAAGGGATGTACCTCATTGCAAATGAGCTAGCTGGCGGGGTGAAGAAGCTAGACTTGTTAATTCCAAGATTCCAGGACAACACCAAATAATTCCAAAGACCTTCCCCCACATGCAGTACTTCTCATGGGTTCCTAAGAAGTGTGGGCAGATGCCACAAGGACTGTGCAATCAAGTCTTCACAGTAGCCCACCCTGAATCTCTGGGGCCCAGGGTGTTATGGCTTGTGTCTAGATGTCTTCCCAAAGCTTCATGCAGTCATAAGTGAAGCTTTTTGGAGGTGGCTGGATCTAGGGTGTATAATGCTGGGAGAAAAAATGTGATGCTGGGATTGATGTAATGCTAGGATTAAGGGTGTGAGTGTTACCCACCAAGAGTGTGTCCCCTTGGCATAAAGGACAGAAAGAGACATCACTACTGCTTGCCATGGACTGTTCCTCCTCAGTGAGGCCCCTTTGCCATGTCACCCTGCTTTGGAGTTAGTCTACTAGAGCTGAGCCATCTATAAACTATGAGCCAAAATAAAACTTTCCTCCTTTAAGTTTAGGTGTTACGTATTTTATCTTAGTAACAAGAATAGTAACTAAGATGCAGTTAATAAAATAATTTTTGTTTTTGCTTTTCTCTCTCCTCTTTTGTTCAGCCCAAATTTTCTCTCCAGAGCCAATTTCTCCCTTATTCCTTAACCCCTCACTTTTCTTTCTTTTTTTTTTTAATTTTATTTATTTGTGTGTGTGTGTGTGTGTGTGTGTGGCCAGCTCAGCCCACCAGGGGGCGGGGCTGGCCGGCATGTGGTGCTGGGGGATTGAACCATGGTCCATTTGCTTTACTAAGCTTGTTCTAAGTAGGTGCTTCAGACCACTGAGCCATCTCACCAGCCCCCCCCCCCTCACTTTTCAAGTACACTTTTGACAGTGTTTTTGGCTTCTCTTATTCAATTCTTTGTTCAAGGAAAGAAGCACCTGAATATGTTTAACTGGAGAACCAGTTTTAAAGGAACTACCTGATAACACAAAGGGGCTGGGTGCAATCCCTAGCAGAGAGGGGAGAGAGCAAACCAGAAACAATTCAGTACCTTATTCCTGGAAACCAGGCTGCTAGAAATGCTGACCAGAGTGGGTAAAGAGATTAAAGGCAAGACATGGAGATAATTTTGAAAGAGGGGGCTCTTCCCTCTAGTGGACAAAGAACCCTAGAGCCTGGCTTATCTTGCTTTTATTCAACTTGGGCAAGGAAACCAGCAATTAAGTTAAAGGAAAATTCATCTGTTCCTTATTATTTGCAAAGTGTACCCAGGTAAGTATTTCTCTAAGTGAGATCTTAGTGGTGGTTGACTCCTTCCTCGGAACTTGCAATTGTGCCAGCATGTCAGCAGGTTGCCAAAGGAAGAACAGTTTGCTGTTTTTCCTCCTTCCTGTCTACAGGGAAGGACAATGGAGCCTATATCGTATGACTAGCTTCCCACACCTCATAAAAGGAAAATGTGAAGAACTCTACTGTATAGGCCTAAAGTCTTCCCTAGGTTCATAGTAGCTTACCAAGGAACATTTTGTATGTAGGTACTAAAGTATAGTTAATTCATGTAGGAGACCAGTGGAAAATCTTGGTTGAGGTGAATAGGAGGAAATCATGTTATGTGGACTTCTTTTCACAGAGCCCACTTTTGGTGATGACTGAGGTCTAAATTTCGGGTCCAAGCTGTGAATAATAATCTCAGGCAAGGTGTGATGGCATATGATAAAATTGCAGAATTCTGGGAGGTTGATGCAGGAGGGTCACAATTTGGAGCACAGCCCACTCAGGGACTCTGTGAGACTGCATCTAAATCAGTCAACCAATCAATAAAATAAAATTTAAAAAAAATCAGTCTCAGGTACAAACTGTCACACTCAAACTATTATACTGCTGGAAATTGAGCATTACACCAAGAATTTAAGTAATTTGGAATCCAAGAGGTCTGACAACACTATTGCAGGTCACCAGCCCAGTAATAATGTCATAGTCACAACCACAATCAGTAAGTCCAAAAAGAACAAACCAAAACAATACACCTGACAAAACTACAGGGTCAAAACGAAAGTCAGTCATATAAGTCCATACCACAGGACATAACCACACAAATGGTTGAAAATTCACACACTCTCAAGTCAGTAGACCAGAGTTTTTTGACCCCATAAATTTCAGATCTCTGATTCCATGGCAGAAATCTCTCTCTCTCTCTCTCTCTCTCTCTCTCTCTCTCTCTCTCTCTCTCTCTCTCTCTCGCCCCACGCCACCCTTTTTTTCTTGTACTGGTGATTGAACTCACGGGCCTTCACATTGAGCTACATCTCCAGCCCTTTTTATTTTGAGACAGGGTGTAGCTAGGTCACTGAATTATCTCGGCTGGGCTTTAATTTATGATCATCATCACTCTCAGATATCCCGCCTTCTTGTTAACGCTGCCTGCAGCTTGGGCCTCTGGCCTATACCAGTTCCCGCCCTTTCACGGCGAAGGAACGAACAGACCAAGTCGTGCTTTCCTCGCGGACCCTATCCCAGAGAAAGTGAAGCTACCACTAATAGAAAGAAGGAAGTGCCTTTTGCAGTAAAATTGTCTTGGGCCGCGAAGGGTTGTGGGAAATGTAGTCCCCAGCAAGAAAGCGGCGATCTATTTAGAGTCTTCTGAGCATCAAATCACATTCCCAGGCTCAGCGTGCGGAGCTTGAGCGAAGCCGCTCCTGCAAAATCAGAAGGTGATCCTTAGACGCCGCGGCTGGCATCCTCACAGCTGGCACGCAGGAAGGCCTTTGCACCCGGGTGAGCCGCGGGGCGCTCTGGGAAGTGTTGTCCGGCGCCTAGCGGACCCGCGCCGAGTCGCCCTCGGCCGCAGCTGCCGCCGGCCCCCGCTGCGCCTCGTCGGAGGCTCCTTGGGCCGTGCCACTCCGGGGGCGTTCAGGTGTGGAGTCGGGGCGTGAGTCCGCAGGCTCGGTAGTGAGTCCCTGGGACTCTCTGTGCTGGGCAGGAGTGTGGCCGGAGGAGGAACGCCGAGCGGGAGGCGGCTTCGCGGCGGCTCGGGAGGCCGTGGGAGTGGCGCGCGAGGACGGAGCGCCGGCGGAGGCCACCGGTGTCCGCGCCTTCCCTTCGGGCTTTCGTTATGAACGAGGGTGAGGACGCGGGACCGCCCGTTCCTTAAGTGAATGAGAAACTCCGTGGATGGAAGGTAGGGTAGGCTTGCGTGTGTTGATATGTGAGACTGTGTTCGAACGATACTGCTTTTCTTTCTTTCGAGCCCTTGGAAATATGTTACTAATGGGAAACAATTGCCCCGACGTTCGAAAATTTATTTATAAGTTTATCTCGTGTGTTAGCAGAGTGTTTTGTGTATGCGTGACATTCATTCTTGCCCTAAACTCCACTCTCCAAATCTCAACAGACCAGGTTAAAGAACAAAAGTCATTCATAATCCTACCAACCACACTACCACTGTCAGAATTTATAATCCATTTTTTCATCCTTTCCTTTGTGAATACATACGTATACATGTTATTGTATATATGATACATAATATATACGCAATATATACAGCATGCTACATGCAATATATAATACATAACATGCAATATGTAACAGTGCATACAATGTATAATATTTAACATGTTTAACATATTACATATAAATTTTAAAATGGTAGTCAATACGCCTATCATCAGCACACTAGGTGGATGGGGCAGGACGGTTGTAAATTACAGCCTAACCTAAGCGACATATCTGAGACACAGTCGCAAAAGCCCCAAGAGCGCTGGGGCTGTAGATCTGTGTGGGAGCCCTGTGTTCAATCCTCAGCGCAGCTTGGAGGGAGTTGCCGTCATGTTACACATACAGTTCTGTAGCGTCTGGTTTTCATTTACCAGGACGTGGTTGATATCTTTACATTTAAGCAGTTAGAAGATTATGCAACACTTTAGTTTTTCGTGTTATATAACTAAATGCATCTATTCCCCCCTGTGTAATTTAGGTGTTTTTATCAGCAGTGTGCTTATCAGAAACTATTTAATACATGTTAGAATGCACTTTTCTATTTTTTCTTTTCTGGAGCGAGTAGAGGGCTATTTATTGTAAGTGAAACTAATGGCCCTAAAAAGAATACCACTATTAAACTGAAGTGTTTTTTTTTTTTTTTTTTT
>NW_004524659.1:9470833-9475363 GCF_000260255.1 Octodon degus
CCTGTACCTCAGATTGTAGAACCTTTGTCAGTGTCAGCCATGTGGATGAGTCATGGCCATTGCTTGGCCAATGTGCTCTCTGTGAAAGCCTGAGAGATAAGCAGGCACTTTAGACCACTGAGCTATCTCACTGATCCCTATCAATTCACATGTTGATGGACTATGAACCACTATTCTTTCATAATTTTTGCCCATTTCAGTATCCATAACTTGGCCTGTCAGTCCTTTAACCATCTCATTTCTCCTACAACAATCTTGTCCTCCGTATTTCCACTGTTACTCACTTCTACAGACCTTGTTATTATGAATGTTAATGTTTCCATAATCTTAATTACCACACTCAGATTTCTCCTTCCTATATTTCAGCCTTTTCCCTCTGACATCTCAACAAGGATAATCCTTTGACCCTACCAGAACCTCCAAGTCATTAATTTAACTACATTGTCATTCCCCACATTGTCTCATTGCCTACCACAACTATTAATAATAACTAGTCCTGGAAAATGCCCTCTACTTCCTTGCTCTGTCACTTAATTGTACTCCTATGATTAAACGATAGCCATCTCTCAGCTTATTCTATGCCTGTGCTTTGCAGAGCTACAGAAACCATACCAGCTATGCTAGTCTATTGATTGATTCATTCATTCATTTCTGACAAAGAAACCTGGACCTCTGCACATGGTAGGCAAATGTACCACTTACCTGTATCTTCAGCTCTAACGAAAATTCCTGATTACTAATCTCAAATAGGCCAAAATGCTACTTAGATGATAAATTTTACTAGAACATTCACTTCCTTACTCTTCTATATAACCATTTAATAAGCTCCCCCTCTTTAAATCTTCAATACCACCTCCTGTGTCCTTATTCTCATATTACCTTGAGCTGTGTCACTAAAGTCATTTGAAAAGAATTTCTATAAACTCCCACCACAACATCTATAATCTATCTGCATTTGTGCCTAACTTTTCTACTTTGCCCCTATTACTGTAAATGTACAACTCATTTTCTGAGCAAAGGCAAACCTCTCAGATCCTCTTACCTACTTAAGTGCTGTTTTATCAATTCCCTCCTCTTTATCATCAATTTCTCTTTCTACTGAATTTTTAACATCAGCCTAGGGATGTATGCCCACTATATTAGTCATTTATTAGTCATTTCTGTCATCTCATAAAGTCTAAAAATGTAGTTTTTAGAGATTTCTGCCCATGTCTCCTTGGCAGAGTTGTTCGGGGGCTTGGGAAATCCTGTGATGGTACAAGACACAGTGGTAGGACTGCAGGGGAGAGAACTGTTCACTTCACGGCAGACACAATGTAAACAGATAAACTGGAAGATGCTGGAGTACTAATGTCCCTTTCAAAGATAGTATCTCTGCTGACCTAAGATCTCCTAGTGGGCCCTACTTCCAGCAGGTTCCACCACATCTCACAATCACCACTAAATATGGCAACATTCAAGATCCAAATTACAGTGACTACTTTTCTAAAACCTCGTCAGCCACACTTTTTCCTTCACTTACCATTCATTTCTCTCCTACCATTACAGTCAAATTATTTGAACTGTTGGTGCTATTATTCCCTCCATCCTCCATTCCTGTACCAAAGAATGACACTATGTGACTTATGTATCAACAGGTTCTCTTTGGCTACTTTGAGAATAGACTAAAAGAGGGCAAGAATGGAAGTAGAGAGACAAATTAGGAGAATATAGCAGTAACTGACATGAGAAATGATGGGTCAGTACAGAATAGTGGTGGTAGGAAAAAGTAGTCTGAGTTTAGATAAATTTTGAAGATGGGATAAAAACCTCCCCATCCTAAAAGAAGATCTTTAGCTTGAGCAACAGAAGGAAAATATAAAAGTTAGTGGTTGATTATCCTGTTTCTATCCTTGTGCCATTTCTTTGATGTTCATTAGCTGCTGTGATCCCAATAAAAGAAGAGTCAAATCATGTCACTTCTCTGCTTCCACACTTCCAATGGCTCATTTAACTCAATTCGAAATACATTTGCATTTGAGATGTGCACAACCAAATGAAGATATTGAGTATGCAGATATAAAAGTCAAGCACAATAGGTACTTATTGGTATACAGCTAGCAACTTAAGCCAGGAGTCAAAATGAGATCACTAGACTAGTGCAAGCAGACAGAGGAAGAGTACCAAGATTAAAAACCCCATGTTAACATAAGCCAATGATTAACATGTCCCTAGTAAATTTAGTTGAATGCATTAATACTGTTTAGGCACTGAAGAGAATAAAGAGAATGGGTTGTATTTGTATATAGTGAATAGTATATCAGGAAGAATGAACAGAAAGCACAATACGACACATTAAAAATGTATTCAATTCAGCCAGGTGTAGTAGTGCATTCCTGTAATCATAGCACTTTGGGAGGCTGAGGCAGGAGAATCACAAGTTCAAGCCCAGTCTGGGAAATTAATGATTTAGCAATATCCTGTCTCAGAAAATAAAAAAAAATAAGCAGCGTTAAGGATATAACTCTGTGTGAAGGACCTGGGTTCAATTTCCAGTACTTCCCACTCCCAATTCAATTCACTATAAGGAAATCAATATGAACAGATTGAATGTTCCACAGGGTGAGAGACATTAGATGATATCAAGAGATCAGGTATGCAGTGACCAGATTATGTAGGGCCTTGCAAGCCATTCTTTTATCCTGAATCAGACAGGAATCCAAATGGAGAGTTTTGAGAAGTGTTTTGATTGACAGAAACAAATTTCAGCAAAAGAAAGATGTCTATTCTGAAAAGCCAAAGGTATTTCAGGAAAGAGAAAAACACCTACTCACCTGGTACACGGCTTTAAGAAGTCCAACAGCCATTTCTTTTCTCTTCTGGACCCTTCCCTTCAGACGTGGAAGTAACCTGAGTTGGGTAAGAGGATATGAGAAATTATGCTTTCCTTGCATGAACTGTCAGGCCAGACTTTTTAGGTTTTTCTTTCCTCCTGCTGCAATCCTTCCTTCAACAGAGAGAGAACGGAGCCCTACAAAGTATCATGCAGTTTAATCCATGCCTAACATTTCCCAATTTGTTTTTTAAAAGTACGTTTTCATGTTGTATAAATACTCTGAGAAATGCGATCATTTACATAAAGGTACACAACTAACAGATAATAGCCTTAAGATCAAACAAAGGTCTGACTGATTCTAGTCTTTCTTTACAATAGATCAGTGATTCCCGACCTTAGTGACACACTGGCATCATTTGGCTAATTTGAAAAGATCCTGGGTGTCACAATCTGACTCAGTCCCATCACATGCCCAGTTTGAGATACTACAGTGGTAGCCATCCTCTTAACATACACTATATTTAAAAACTCATGGAAATAAAGAATCTCAAACATATCCCCCCCCCATCTGAAACAGTATCACACCAATGATCTCCACAGTATGGTTGCAAAGAGGTCCCAGGTGCCAGCACAACGGGGGACAGGGAATACCGGCCCACTCACGCTCACCCTCTATGCGACCAAACCACTGGTGACAGCCTCATACTGCAAGGTACAAACCCCTATCTCGGCCGGAGAACCACAGAGGGATTGGGTATGGGTGGCCAGAAGCTCCTCAACCCAGCGCTCACCACCAAATCCGAACCGTGGGAAGAACCCGCTCCCTCCCCAGAGGCTCAGCGAATCTTCACCACTCAGGCCTCAGCCGCTGCCCTGAGTTAGGTGAAAACCAGCTTTAAGGGGCCCCGGAAAGATGAGCTCTGACTGCCTCCACCCCCGGCGGACACAAAGGGGCTGGTCTCCCTGCTCACGCAGGGGTCGCTGGGAAATGTAGTCCTGGCAGAAAAGGCTGCGTCCCTACAGCGTCCCAAAGCGCAGGCGCAGCTCCTCTCCTTGCCCTATCCTATAGAAGCCTTTTCTCATCAGGTACTCTCATTCTGGCTTCCCGTTGGATTTCCAAAGCAAGGCTCTGAAGTTCTGATTCCTTTCGACTCTAACTGGGAGGGCCATGGAATGGGGCGGGATGTTACACTAAATGGTCTGGAATTGAAATGTACAGCCGCAAGTGCTCAGCCACCTCCCTCTACATCCTGCGCGGAGAACTTAGAGCCACAGGTTTAGCTGCGCGGTAGAAAGTTGTGTCTGGATCAAAGTGGTGAGTTCCTAGAATTAGGGAATTCGTGGAAAAAAAAATGGGGCGCAAGGAGGAAGAGTGCGCATGCGCATTGTGCCTCTTTCAGATTCCACTTCCCCGCCTCAGGTGATTTTCCCTGGAGGGTGGCTACCTTAAAAGCCCGAGGGGCAAATAGAGAACCAAGAGTCATCCTTGGCGCCTGGTTTCACCATTTGAATTTGATGATGTTGGATATGAAAGCCTCTTCTCAAAGGTGGAACTCACAGGTTCCGTCAAGAGTCCCTTTCTCCATGCATTCATATAACAGAGTCACATCTACAAAGAAGTCCCTCTTCATCAGACACTCTTTTCTGGGATTACGCAAGTCCTTAATTACTTCCTTAGAACACATAGCTTTATACTTATTTATTGCTGTGTCACA
>NW_004524659.1:9475463-9477275 GCF_000260255.1 Octodon degus
AAAAAAAAATCAATTGTCAATGACATATTTTCAAAATAGTGTTCTATTTTCAAATTCATTTTCCAGAATTATATTGAGGATCTATTCATTCATAGACTCGCCATTTATTGAATGCGAGGCATGATTCTAGATGCTTGGGATTTAGCGATAAACGAAAGAGACAACCCCCCTGCTATCGTGGTACTTAGATAGTTCTGGTTAAGAAATTAAGCAAAGTAAGCAAATTAAGTATGAAATAAATGAGATGAAATATGTTAGTGGTGAAAAATATGAATAGAAAAAGTGGGAGGATATTTATAATTACAGGTAGCAGTTATAATTTTAGGTAAGGTACCTAGGGAAGTATCTTTAAAAGGTAATAACAAAGGTATGGTGAAAGTAAAGGAACCAGCTATGTACACAATTAAGGAAAGATTATTTCATGCAGAGAGAACAACATTTATAAACCTTTTGAAGAAGCAGCATGTCTGTTACAGTGAAGAGGTTAGTATGGCTCAACTGGAGCAAGTGAGGGGGAAGGATAGTGGAAGATGCTGTGGTTGTAGGATTGTTGGGTTGTATGACATTAGAGGAAGTAAGATAGAGAAATAGAAGGACATTTTTGCCATTGTTTTTAATATAGAACGATCCTTCCTACTATTATACTTGTTTTAGAAAACAGAAGAGTCTTAGCTAGGTCCATCATTTTAGGAAGGGTTACAAAATAATGATATTTAAAGTGTCGTTCCTTGTTAGGTATGGTTTGTATAGGAAAGGCAGAATAAATGAATTATTTTCCTTTATAGGGTTTTGGGCTATTGAGTTATTTCCATAGTATCTCTTAATGCGTTATTATTGTGTTACCATTATAAATCCCATCAATTTTAATATACTTGATATGCTTGAAATTGTTACACTTATTTTCTTTTTTGAAGCTCAAGTTCCTCATGTTGACCAAGGCTTCAAGATGGCTTCTAAGTCTTTTAACACTTAAGTAGTTAAAAGAGCTATTATAAATGAACTAATGTTATAATAGAATTTCCCAGAATCATGATAACCATTTCCTTCCATACCCATGAAATTAGTGTTTCTGTATGGAGTACTGATTCCTTTTAGTGGGAAATATTATTTTAAGACCCCATTTATAGTATTTATTACTATTAGCATTACTTCTAGGAGGGTCTACGTATGTGTATGCACAGAGCTAGTGACTGTTTTCTTAATTTTAACAGTTTAAGATCTAATTCATCTGCCATAAATTTTACCCATTTAAAGTATAAAATTAATCTTTTGGTGGTACCTGGGATTGAACCCAGAATCTTTGCACTGAGCTGCATACCCAGCCCTTTTTTTTCTTTTTCTTTTTTGAGAAAGTGTCTTGCTAAATCAGTGTATTTCCCAGTCTGGGTGGAATTTTTGATCCTCTTACTTCTCAGAGTGCTGGGATTACACGTATATCCCACCACATCTGATGTGCAGTTCAGTTTTGAAGTAAACTATACACACACACTTGTGGAAATTTGACTATAATTTTAGAGCATTTTTGTCCCTACTAAATGCAACATTGTAATCAACTGCCTGCTTTCTATCTCTACATTTGGCTATTCTACATGTTTCATACAAATGAAATTTTAACAACGTATGACCTTTCTGGACTGGCTTCTTTTTCACTTGGTAGGTTTGCAATGTTCATTCATGTTGTAGCAAGAAATGTATTCTTAAAAATAGGCACCATAAAATCATACTGTTATTTCCACTGCCAAAAATTTAGAATTGCAGAGTTTTAACTTTGGTTTTATTTCTGTACCTTTTACTTGCTCATCTATCAATCCA
>NW_004524659.1:9477375-9479136 GCF_000260255.1 Octodon degus
TTGGAATGGGATCTCCAATCCTAGTTTTTGAAGGAATCTCCACACTGATTTCCATAGTGGCTGTGCCATTCTACACTCCTACCAACAGTGGAGAAGGGTTCCTTTTTCTCCACAGTCCCTCCAGCATTTGTTATTGGCTGACTTTTTCATGTTAGCCATTCTTTCTGGGGTTAGATGGAATTTCAGGGTTGCAAAAAGCCAACTCTTCAATTAATTGATTTTCAGAGTCTCCACACTGATTTCCACAGTGGCTATACCATGTACACTCCCACCAACAGTAGACAATGCTCCCTTCTCCCACAGCCCTGCTAGCATTTATAGTTGGTTGATTTCTTGATAATAGCCATTCTTTGTGGGGTGAGACAGAAACTCAGTGTTGTCTTAATTTACATTTCTCAAATGACCAATGATGTAGGACACTTTTTCACATATTTACCATTTCTACTTATTCATCAAGTTTATTCATTTCAGATGCCCATTTTTGAGTTGAGGTTTTATTTATTTTTTTAATTAATTTTATTAAGAAAGAAATAGAATTGAGACAGTTTTAAAGCAGGTTAGTAGGACAGTTACAATAATTAATACATTGCATATTGTTGGCCTTGTAGTAGTTATTCATAGTACAAAATACAGACATGATATCTCATCTAAGCACTATTAGTACAAGTATTTATTCATTTATTTATTTATTTTTTTCTGTACTTAATTTTCATGGACTTTTATTTATTTATTTGTTTTTTGAGTTGGGGTTTTAAATTTGGGTATTTGATCTTTTTGGATTTCCTTATATACTTAGAAAGTAGTTTTTCATCTGAGAAGCAGCTGGAAAACTGTGGTTTTTCTCTTTACTCTATATTTGCATGTGGGAAGTTTTTCCAGCGGATGCAACTAGAGGCTATATTCATAAGTGAAATAAACCAGACCCACATGTGTAAATATTGTATTGTCTCCCTAGTGTAAGAACCCAAAAGAAAAAATAAAACCTGAAAGTTACAACAGAAATAGTAAAATGAAAAGAAATGGAACTTAAGGATTAAACAATGAAGAGGAGAGGAAAAAATGAAGATAGGAAAAAAGGTAGGGGAAAAACATGCGAGTATACATACAGGATTGGCTGAGGTGATTGTACTAAGAATTTCCATCAGTTTTTTTGAAAGTAGCAGTTTATGTGTAGAATTTTCACCTTGACTAACTCTGTATGCTGATACCTGCAACTGAGCAACTACATCCAGGATAGCAATGTGTAATACAAAAGCCATGCCTGAATGCCTGTCATCTTGATCTTCTAATTGTGCACCATTTCTAATATCATGGCAATTATTACTATACTCTCTTTAATATAAAGTATTAAAAAAGGTAAGAGAAGAAAAAAGACAATAACACAAATTTAAGGTTTCTTGTAAGCAAGCAGTAACATTCAATCACATGACCAATCTTATATAACTATATCTGTTAATCTGAGCAACAGATTTGACAATAAAAATAGATAATATATCCACCACTGTTAATCAGCTACTATTGTTTTGAAAATCTGTACAATATGTATTGCTGTATGTTACCCTGTTTGTCTTTGTTTCTGATTTTTGTTCTTGCTTTTTTTACTCTTCAAAATTAAATTAAATTAAAAAAGAAAAGTTTTTCTGGCACCATTTGTTAAAGAAGCTATTTTCCGGTGAACATATTTGGCATCTTTGTCAAAGATAAGGTGGCTAAGTATGTCTAGAGTTATTTCTACATCTTCTAGTCTTATTGGTCCTCATG
>NW_004524659.1:9479236-9489090 GCF_000260255.1 Octodon degus
GCCTTGAAGTCACTATGTAGCCCAGGCTGGTTATAAAGTCATGGTAATCCTCTTGTCTCACCTTCCCAAGTGCTTGGATTACTGGTCTCTACCACACTACCCAGCTTGAGTACCTGTTTTGAAAATGTCTTTTTGTTCTTCTCATCCATTTTTTAAGTTTAAATAGAAGAGTAGTTTACTATCCATATTCTTTCTCATCTCACTTTTTCTAGTTGTTTCATCTGAGATACATTTTTGGAGGGGGCTTTAAGACAGTAGTTCACATTGGCCGCCAACTTGTGGCAATCCTCCTGCGTCAGCCTCCTGATCTTGTAAGTATGTTTGAAGATTGCCTTACCAAGTTGAGTAAAAAACTTCGGTAATAATGATTGGAATTACATTAATTATATTGATAATATCAGGAAAATAGGCATCTTTACCATTCTGACGTTTCCTATTTTTAAGAAGGAGATTTGTTTAGTTTGCTTTTATGACCTTTAATAAAATTACATAAGTTTTCTTGATTAGGTTTTTACATAACTTTTGTTGGAATTATTCTTAGCATCTTAGATTTTTCACTTCTGTTAATTATGAATATATCAGTTAAAATGGCCCATATATCCTCTATAGTGTTTAAGTTACCTTTCCTCTGGTGAGGCATTTGCATGACTATAACTTTTGACTGTTTCCCAGAGTTCTTGCAAGGTTGCTTTCAACAGATTTTGCCAGATTTCCCTATCTAGAGCTATGGGTGGACTCCCAGCATTTCTTATTCTTCCTGTTTTGCCCTGTTCCTCTTTTTAAAGTTTTTTCAATATTTATGTTTAAAGTTCATTTCTTGTGGACATATGTAGTTGGATCTTGTTTTCTCTGACAATCTCTTTACTTGTGTTTAAACTATTTTACTTGATGTTATTGTTTTTGTAGTGGATATCAAACCCAGGGCCTTTGTTTGTATCAAGCTCCTCCATCCCCTATTCTCCCCACCTTTTAAAAAGATAATTTGCATAGTAGCTCAGGCTTGGCTTGAAATTGTGATTCTCCTGCTTTAGTTTCCCAGAGTGCTGGGGTACAGGCTCATACCACTGTTCCTGGTTGTAATTTTTAGGTAGTTGGATTAATAGCTGTCATCTTCCTGTTTTCAGTGTTACATTTGCTTTTTTGTCTCCTCCTTTGTCAGGTCTTTATTGAGCATTTTATATGATTCCATTTAACCACTTATTTTTTTAATCACTTATTGTATTGTATCATTTGTACTTCTTTGAAAAATTTCTTGGTGCTACCCAAGAATGTTGTGTATTTTAGATTTTTAACTAATCTAAGTTTTAAAATTCTATACTTCTTCATATATAGTGCAGGACCCTTATAACCAAATGTGCTCAATTCCTCCCTCCACATCTTGTGCTATTTCTCTCTTTTGTTTTGCTTATCTTTGTGGTTAAATTAGCTAATACATTTTTGTCACTATTGCTTAAAATTAATATTTATATTTTGGATCAATTAAGAATAAAAGAACCAAAAGATTTTTACTTTTATCTTCATATTTCTTTTCTGATTCCTCCCTTTCCTTATGTAATGTTTCATTTTCTTTCTACCTGAAGAACTTTTTACTGTTTCCTGCACTGTTGGTCAGCTTGATAAATTCGTTTGTTTCAGAAAATCTTTATTTCTTTGCTTTTAGAGAATGATTTTCCTAGACAGAGATTTTTAGGTTGGCATTTTTTTTTCTTTTGACATTTAAATATTTCATTTCACTTTTCTTGCATTTATGGTTTCCTATCAGAAGACTGCTATAATTCTTAGCCGTGTTACTTTATAGGTACGGCAATATATTTTTTTTCTGACTTTCTTGAGGATGTCTTTGTTTTTGGTTTCATTATATGCTTACATGCAATGTTTTGGTATTTCTTCTACTTGGTGTTTTTGAGCTTCCTGGAACTATGTTTAGGTGTCCGTCATTAATTTGTAACATTCATGTGTAAAACTTAATGTATTCTCTATTCTCATTCTTCTTCTGGTATTCCAACTATGGATACATTATATGTTTTGATATTATCCTATAGTTTGAATATTCTCTTTCTTATGTTTTGTTTTTAATTTTCTTTTTTTAATGGTAGCAAAATTTTATTAAAAGTAGGAAACAAAATAGGCTCTGCAAAGTGTTCATTCTTTTTCTTTTCTTTCTTTTTTAATGTATTTAGTACAGGGTCTCACTACACAGATTGGGCTTGTAGTGATACAAGTGCTGGGATTACAGACCCATCTCAAATCATCCTCTCAGCGCATCCCAGGCACGGGCAGCGGGGATTGAACCTGGTCCCTGTGTCTGCCTAAGCAAGTGCTTTTAATCCGCTGAGCTATCAGGCCAGCCCTCTTTTTCTTTTTTAAAAAAATTTAATTTTATTAGTACGTATTTTCAGAATATAATAATTACATTTATTATAGGGAATTGGTAAATGCACATAACACATCTCTTTTCTTTCCCCTTTGTCCACCTCTTCTTTTGTCAACATAGAATCATTTATTTATGTCATTATAAGGTTAATTATCATATATACAGATTAGCAACCGGACTAATAGGTCAAAAACATAAAATACATAAAACAGTTATACTCAATCAAGATATGATATATATTTTGTGTATGAATGTTTTAGTTTGGCAGTTTCCTGTTAGCATATCTTAAAGCATACCAGGTTTTCCCTTGAATATGTTGTTTGCTGTGAACCATTGAAGCACTGTTAATTTCTGATAACATATATAATTAATTTCTAACATTTCTTTTGATTTTTTTATAGTTTCTATTTCTTTGTTTCTATTACCTATCCTCCCATTTTTTCATTAGAGCCCTCAACATGTTAAATGGTACTGTAAATCCATTGACAAACATTACTATACCTTTTCTGTATGCAAGTTATCATGCTAGGCCATGAAACGTGACACTATATGAGTGTGTACACCATTAGTGGAGACAGATTGTCCGGCTTCTGGGATAGGGTACAGAAGTATAAATAAATTCACATAGTTGGATCTCCCACTCAAGTGGTGAAGTAGTTTTTGACTTTTTTAATAACAAGAAAGAATTGATCAGAGGAAAGATGGAGTTGATCTGAAATCAGGGCATGGTTTCTAGGCCTCAGAACATGATATACAATGGCTGTTGAGGATCAAGTGGTTTGTGTATTTTAAGAAAGGTATATAGTTATCTCTGATTGGAATTTAGCTTCAGAAGGTGAAAAGGGCTAATGAGGCATTCAGAAACAAAATTATAAAAGAAATTCACACTTCTTCAGCACACAAAGCTCCTTCTCCAGAATACTTCACATTAATGTCATAAGTCTTCACAAATTTAGGAATATTGAAATCATCAGGTATCTTTTCTGACTGCAGTGGAGTGAAACTGGAAATCAGTTATTAGAAGGTGTCTTGGTTGCTTTTCACTCATTGCTTGGACAAAATACCCAACATCCAAAATTAAGGAAGAAAAGGTTTACTTATCTCAAAGTTTGTGGAGGTTTATAGCTGGCTCCTAGGTAGAGTGGCATATGGCAGAGAGCGGCAGTTCATGGCAGCAGAAAACAGTGAACAAAACAAAGGAAAGGGCAGCAGCTGCCACTTCTAGCCAGCCTCTCTCTCCTCCTTATTGTAAAACAAAACTACCCTGGGGCTGGGGGTGTAGAACTCACACAACGTCCATGCCCTCCTCTTGCACAGGATGAGGATGTTTACAAACTAAGAGTCCTGGCTCTCTGCTGAGTCACTTAATTAAACGTCTAAACTTCTCAAGTTGACACAGTCTGTCAACCACTACAGAAGGAAACCTTGAAAATTCACAAATATGTTGACACAGTCTTGAACAACTATTGGGTCCAAATAGAAATCGGACAGAAAATTAGAAAATACTTGGAGACAAAGCCAAAACTACAATATACTAAAACTTATGGGATGCAGTAAAAGTACTAAGTTGGATGTTCATTGATACTGATAACCTTAAAAAAGGAGAAAAAGATCTTAAAAGATCTTAAATATAAAACCTAATTTTATATCTCGAGCTAGAAGTGAAAAATTAAGCCCAAATTTAGAAGGAAGGGAACAACAACTGTAAGGGCAGAAATAAATGAAATAGAAAGATATTAGAAAAACATCAATGAAACTAACACTTTGAAAACAAATTGACAAATCCTTACCTAGACTAGGAGAAAAAAAATCCAAAAAACCCAAGACTCATGTCTGTGAACCAGCAAGATGGAAGGATAAGATCCAGACTTACCTTTGTCAGTGCTAGGCTTTGCAATTGAGACAAAAAATTAATGAAGCCAGCAATTAATACAGAAGAGCCTGCTGAGATTTTTTTGGACCCCCAAAAGTGAATGATTGCCCCAAGTAAGTGGTCTCATAAATATCCAGAAGATTGATGGGGCTTAAGATCAGAATAAGCCCCCAGAACCAGAAGCATCTGTAGCCTCTTGGGAGATTGTCACAAGGCCAGTAAAATATCACAAGACATGAGTCTGGCTGTCCCTACAACTTGCTAGGGTAGATATGTTGGCTGTAGAGGTAGCATTGGACCTGGGGTAGACGATGCCATTGTTAATTACATGTTGTATTGTGGTGTTGTGGGGAGGCTTGATCATTTTGTTGTTATTGAAGATGGAGATTTGAAAAATTCATGTTATCATAGTTTAAAATCTGTCCTTTAGCCAACATTTTGGTCCTAGCCTTTGAAGGTCAGTGAAGTCTCAGGACATAGGAGAACATATACTGTAACATCATGTAACTCAGTTGTGTCCCAAATTTTCTGATCAAGGAGATTATGGGGCCAAAGAGGAAAGTGATCAATGATGTAGAGTGTGCCTAAGTAGAGTCACATGGAGAGAAAACATTCTCTCAGGCTTTCATAGAGAACAAATTGGTCAAGCAATGGCCGTGACTCATCCACATGGCTGACAATGACAAAGGATCTACAAACTGTGGTACAGGGTTTCAGGATAAATCCTGAGGGGATTTGACTGACCTTATCAGATACAAAAGTTTCTTGTTCTATAGGTCTTGCTTTATCTTGATCTTAACCATCCAGCAAAAAAGTATAAAAACGAAGTATAAAAAATAAAGCCATATTAATATGCTGAGCTGTGAAAGGCTCAAGTCAACGACTTCTAACATTGCCAGTCCTGTGGAAAACCCACTACTATTATGGACTACTGGACTATATTGGAATATTTTGCTGTATTGATGCACCTACAATATTTAAATGACAATGGAATACCCTTCTCTGACAAAACTAAACAAAAAAGGGAATACAAATGAATGACCAGTTTGTTTTTGTATATTCAAGATAGTTAGGATAGGTATACAGCTATATTCTCTTAATTCAATGAATAGAAAGATTTGTTCTAATAGTGTTTGTGGACAGGATATCATGTCTGCGTATTGTACAAGAATAAGCACTTAAGACAACAATATACAATGTATTAATTATTGAAACTGTCCTAATCAGTTTTAAAACTGTTTCATTGCTATTTGTTTCTCAATAAAATTATTTAAAAAATAAAATCTGTCCTTTGATATTAGTTGCACGTATTGAGTATGGTAATGAATGTCTGTTTTTACCTTACCTTCTTCTGTGTTGGAGGATTATAACATGTCTCAAAAATTACAGCTGTGTAAAGATCTTGTATCCATGGAAAAATTCAAATAAAATGAAGGTAACTTAGAGGAAAAAGGATAATGTTCTTCATTAATGTTGTGAATAATTTGATATTCATATGCATGAACTATGAACTTCAGTGTACACATCACAGCTTTACAAAAATTAACTCAAAATGGAACATAGACATAAAACTATATAACATAGAATAAGACATTGCAGAACATATACGTGATCTTTTAGAACAAAGAACAAGGGGCTGGGGAGATGGCTCAGTGGAACAAGCACTTCCCTGGCAAGTGCAAGGGCCTGAGTTCAATCCCTGGTTCCACAAAAAAAAAAAAAAAAAAAAAAAAACAAAGAACATGATTCGTGAGATAAAACAAATTCGACTTTGTGAAAATGAAAAAAAGATTCTCTCTGAAATTCTGTTGGGAATAAGAAGATTAAATCATAAACTAAGGGAACATATTTGCGATTTACATAGCCAGTAATCCAGCGTATTCAGAATATAGTATATTGAGAACATTCAATTCAACAAGACAGCCTACATTTTAAAAGAAACAAAAGATCTGAACAGATACTTCACTGAGTAAGCATAGGAAAATGTGCTCAACTTCATTCTAAGAGAAATGAAAACTTAAGTTTTTTAATGCTGTTGTGCATATAATTACCACAAATTTAGTGGCTTAAAACAGCTATCTCACAGTTGTTTTCAATAGGCCAGAAAGGTTGGGTAGGTATATCATGACTTCAGTGGTTTGTTGAATCTTCACATGGGTGCAGTCAAGCTTTTGGCAGGTTATGTTCCTCTCTGTAAACTTTAGGCTTAATCCAGTTGACAGAGATTTCATTTTCATTTGGCTGTAAAACGGAGGGTCAGGGTTTTTTTGCTGTCAGCCTGTGGTTGTTCTCAGCATCTAGATGCCACTTGTATTCACTGGCTTTATTAGTACTTTCATTTTCAAAGCCAGCATTGGTGGGTTGAGTCCTTATCTTGTCTCAGAGCAGTCAAATTTTCTTTTACGCCACATCTCTGACTTCAGACAAGAAAGGTGCTCTATTCCAAGAAATTATTTGATTAGATTGGGTCCACCTGGGTTATCCAGGGTACTTATGCTCCCTTTTTTTCTTTTTCCCAGCATGGGGGTTGAATGCATGGCCTTCATACTGAGTTACCTCCCCAATCCCGCTTGTAATATTTTTATTTTTTTATTTCTTCCCCTACTAATATTTTTAAAAATTTATTTTGAGACATGATTTTGCCAAGTTGCTAAACTGCTAAACTGGGTTTAAACTTGTGAGCTTCCTGTTTTGACTTCCCAGGGTGGTGGCATTATAGGTGCATGCTGCCATTCCTAGCTTCTTGCCCTCTTTTAAGATTCATAATTTGATACAGTAGTATTTGATTTAATGATCACAGGATGAGAATCTTGGAGAGACATTTCAGAAAAATAGTGTTTGTCAGTTTCATGATTTTCTTACGAATCTGTTTTTTTGAAGCTATATATATTCTCTGATGCAGAGCTATTGGTAAATTCCTGTGTATACTCCTGTTCCTATCTACCCCATGCCTAAGGCTCCATATCATTATAATAATCACCTTACACTTACTAACACTGTCTGTGTTATGAATATTTTAGGCCTTTCTGCTATAGGTCACCTTTACCTTGTGGGTGCAATTTCCTGAAACCACAAGATAAGCCTATCCTAGTGACTTTTTACTCTTTTTTTAGGTTTGTCTCCTCAGACTTTAGCTCTTCCTATAAAGAAGAAATGGCTGACTCTCAGGTAAATAACAAATTGTGTCTTTGTTCTGTTATTGTACAATGCAAATTATAAGAGGTCTGTACTAGTTCATATAGCAAATTAGAAAAGGCTATACACATAAAACATTTTCAGAGGAAATACAATTAAAAGATTAAACTAGACAAAAATTCATTACTTAATTTTCATTATACTTATGCCTATTAAAATCTTTTTGTAGTTGATAAACTGGATTTTTTAACTTTTTAAATTTTTAAAATGTATTTAGTGCACGGTCTTGCTACAGAGATTGGACTCATAGTGATTCTCCTGCTTTCAGTCTTCCAAGTGCTGGGATTACAGGGATGTGCCACCGCACCCAGTGTCAGTCAACATCTCAGTGTGCCCCGGGCATGGGCCTGGCACAGCACAATGGGGATCAAACCCCTGATCCCTGTATCCCTGCATCTGCCTAAGCAGGCGCTTTAATCCACTAAACTATCAGGCCTTAAGCCAGATTGTTTTGATTGCTTTTGTTAGTCTGTTTTTTAAAAAATGTATTTGGTACAGGGTCTCACTACACAGCTCAGACTGAGCGATCCTCCTGTTTTCAGCTTCCTCAATGCTAGGATTACAGGTGTGCCTCACCAGGCCGTCTCTGTGGCTGGCTCAGCACACTTAGGGCATGGCTGGCATAGCATTTCTGTGAATCTCACAGCCCAGATCACATAATCTCTTATCAGGAGCAACAGTGATAGCTTTCTACTAATATCCCTGTGTGCACTCCTGACCACCTACAGTTCATTCTTCCTAAAACAACCAAAAGAATCACTTAGAGCCTAAGACATCTACTTCCCTGCGTAGAACCTTCTGTTGAAGTTCTAGCAGAAATTGCTAGATCTTAGAGAGGCATGCTGGTATATTGCTTATAATCCCAGTATTTAGGAGGCTGATGCAGAAGGATCACTGTGAGTTTGAGGCCAGCCTGGGCTACATAGCAAAACCCTGTTGAGAGGGACAGAGGGAGTAATAGGAGGAAGGAAAGAGACATAGAGGGAAGCGAAGAGAGGGGGAGGTAAGAGAGAGAAGGAAGGAGGGTGAGAGAGCACTAGGTATAATAATTCTCAAACCTAATAGAGAACAGGCAGTATTTCCTGGAAATAGTAAACCACCAAAATTAAACTACAGCCTGCCCAATAAATACATGAAAAAAATGTTGAACACCCCTGGCCATTCAAAAAACGCAAATTAAAACAATACTGAGATCCTGTCTCATTCCAGAAAGATTGGCTATCATCAAAAAATGAACTGATAACAACAGGGCAACAGGGAAAAAGGGAGTCTTTCTTCTTAGTGGAAATGTAAGCGATGTAAACACTATGGAAATCAATATGGCGTGTGCTCAAAAACTAAAAAAAATTTTTTTTAAACTAAAATTAAAATTCTGTTTGACCTACTTCTTTCCCTTTTAGGTATATTTCCAAAAGAGTTAAAGACATCATACCTCAGTAATGTGCACATACTTATGTCAGCACAGTTCACAGTACCTAAATCTTGGAAGCAGCCTATATGTCCATCAAGAGTTGAATAGATAAAATAATGGTGGTATTCATATACAGTGGAATATTACTTTGTCATAAAGTAGGACAAACTCAAGTCTTTTGTAGGAAAATGGTGGCATGTTAAGACCATAATGTTAAGTAAAGTAAATCAGACACATAAGCTTAAATAATATGTAAATAAAATACAAAATGAAAGATAGACAATAGGAAAAAGATGGGGGGGGAGTTATTGTAACCACAGTTCTCAGGAGACTGAGATGGGAGAATTGCCCTAAGTTCAAGGCCAGCCTGGCACACTTAATGAGACCCTATCTCCAAAAATAAAAATGTTATTGCAACCCAGCATGGACAATGTATCTAAAGATGTTATTTGATTTAGTATAATTGTCTTATATGTTTTGTATATTTTTGATCTATTAGTCTGAGTATTAATCACTATGTATGATAGCTTTACATGGATTTATATTAGTTATGAATTAGCTACTGAGGACTTCCTTCTAGCTCACCACATTTGTGCTTTGTTAACACGCCCTGAGATAGATGACTTGGGATTGAATACAAGTGTGTTGTTACAGGAAACAGTGACATTCAAAGATGTGGCTATTGACTTCACCCAGGAGGAATGGAATCAATTGGATCCTGCTCAGAGAAACCTGTACCGGAATGTGATGTTAGAAAACTATAACAATTTAATCACAGTGGGTAAGGGGTAGTTTACTCTATAATTCAAATTTTAGAAATAAAGCACCCCCCAATGTTTCTGAAATATACAGAACTTTCAAATATTAGCGTGAACTTGGCCTTGAGATGCCTGACCATCTGTGTTGTAGTTGTCAGACCAGAAAGTCATCTTTATATTTCAGCAGGCAGCATTCCCAGAAGCTACTTTTTTCTTTTTCTTTCTTTATTTTTTTGTCCTACA
>NW_004524659.1:9496728-9498571 GCF_000260255.1 Octodon degus
TGTTAAGTGTTTTTCATGTATTTTTCAATCCTCTTTGAAGTACTTTTTACCACCATAGCCACTTTTTACCACTTTTTAAAGTTCATGTGCTTAAAAGTAATCTTTTGCTTATACAAGCAATTATAATTTTTATCTTGTATGACACTTATACAATTGTTTCAACTTCTCAAGGCTTTGACGTCAGTGTTATAATAATTTTATAAGTAGAATCTGGTATCTTTCTTTCATATTGTAAAACACCTATATAGCATTTTTATTAAAAAATGGTAGATTTCATGTTGCCTATTTGTATGGTGTGGGGTTTTTTGAGAGAAATATCTTTGACAATTATTCATTTTTCCTATGTTTTTGCTTCTTTTGCATTAGTTTTAATAATATATTATATTTCTTTAAAAAATTATCCACCTAATCCTAGTTTTCAAATCAATCTTCACAAAGTTGACAATATAATATCTATTTAAGTTTATCACATATTAATGTTTAAGATTAATTTGTTATATTTAATAATTTTTCATTTGCTATTTTCATTTGTTTGTAGAAAATTGTTTATTGTGTCCTCTTATTTATGTCTTCTACTACTTCTGCAATGTTCTCAGCCAGCATCATCAGTATCAGCTTTCTTCCCTTCCTTTACATTCTATTCCCAGGATTCCTATTAGATGCTAGGCTTTTTCATTTTTCCTCCATAATTTTATCATTTCCTTCACCATTGTTACTTTCCCCTGCTACCTCTGTGTTACCTTCTTGGCATTATTATTATAGTTACATATTTCAATTTACCAGTTCCTGCTCTAGTTGTACTTATTGATCTGTTGAACTCATCAATTAAAAAAAATTGTAGCTGTTTTTTTTTAACATTTTTATTCCTCTTCTGGTCTCCTTTTTTTTCTTTTCAAGTCTTTCTGGATATTACCAATAGTTTTTGTTTTTATTTAACTTTATGTTTTTATCCTTTGTGTCTTTAAAAATACTATATATAGCTTTTTTATTGTTGTCTGTCAGTTCCAAAATTTTAACTTCCCATATTTAAATTTGTTTTAATTAGGCTGGTAAGGTAGCTCAGTGGCTTAAGTGCCTACCTGGCAAGCACAAGGCCCTGAGTTTGCTCTCCAGTACAAAAAAAAAATGTTTTGATGATTCACTTATACTTGCTTCTTCACAAGCTTGATTATCACTGATTGTGAATTCTAATTGTTTTTACCCCAAAACATGAAAATTTTGCTGTCCTAAATTGAACTTGCAAAGGGGCTGGGAGATGGTTCAGTAGAATAAGCACTTGCCTGGCAAGTGCAAGGGCCTGCGTTCAATCCCTGGTTCTGCCCCAAAAAAATTTTAAAAAATTAAAATATTGAAGTTGCTTTTGTTATGGGGATAATTTGCATGTGACTTTGAGGGTACCAGAATGTATTTCTCATAGAACCCTCAGTTAAGATTTTTTTATTATAGGCCTAAAGTTTATACTTCAGTTATCATGTGCTTTTTAAAGTTTTGGTCTGGATACTTAAGTTAGATCCATCTTCTAGTTTGCTTATAAATTCATTTGCTTTCACAAATCTTGTTTTAGCTAACAGTTGCCTGTTTTGTTCATTTTGTGTGTGTGAGATAGGTTGGATGAGAGGTGTTCTTAGGAATGTTTGATTTATCCATTATCCTGTTGGTTTTTTCCCACTTTCAGAATAATGTTCATTTCAGCCAGCTGTTTTTTTTTCTTCCAGTTATTTCTTTGTTCTACTGGTAAACTTTTCACCTTTTTTGTTTTCTCATTATTTTTTCCTCATGCATTTAAATTTATATTTTTGGCCCTACATTTATAAATGCTATTTTCATTAGAAATTCAAAACAT
>NW_004524659.1:9499501-9502845 GCF_000260255.1 Octodon degus
AGTCAAGCGGAAGACCCAATACTATTATGGGCTACTGGACTCTTTTAGAATATTTTGCTGAGTTAACACACCTATAATATTCAAATAACGGAACTAAACAAAAAAAAAGGGGGGGATACAGATGAATGTGCATATTGTATTTGTGTTTTTAAAATGGTTAGGATAGATATATAGTTACATTCTCTTAATGAATAGAGGGATTTGTTCTAACAGTGTTTGTAAATAGGATATCAAGTCCGCATCTTGTAGAGCAATTAACCACTAGGAAGAATGTATTAACAATGTGTTAATTATTGAAACTGTCCTACCAATTTGGTTTAAAAAAAAAAAAAGACTATAAGAAAATATTTGCCAACCTTGATTATAAAAATGGTTGCATAAATAAGTATGTTTAGACTTTGTTTATCCTCATTCAGAAAGTAACTGCAGCTACACGTCTGAGTATTATACTCTTTGCAGTACCACTTAACTCTGAAGTGCCAGGTATGGTGGCAGCACATGCCTTTAATCCCAGCACTTGGGAGGCTGAGACAGAATAATCGTAGGGCATTCAATACCAGTCTGGGCTTCAAAGTAAGCTCAAGGCCAGTCTAAACTGCATAGTGATAACTTGTCTCAAAAAACAAAATGAACAAGTAAAAAAGATTACACTCTGAATCTTATACCTTCACATCAACACACTTCATCCTGAACAGACAGTGTGTTGGAATGTTTCCATGTTCAGTCTTGGCTTCCCTGATATATCTGGGGATATCAAGTCTTCTGTAACTAATCTGCACTCCCAAATTTCAATGCAAGCATTAATTCTGACCTTCTGGGTATGGTATTATGCCTCTTTGACACTGACAGTGATTAGCTCTGCCAAAAGTTGGCTTCTCTTGGAATCTTTCTTCCTCTGGTGCAGTAGTCATTGTATTTGTCACTGCTGACTCATTTATTGTAATTGGAGTTTACAACTACTTCTTTGGTTTATATTCCTTGTTTATAGAGAGGAAAATAAATCAGAGACACTTTTATGCCATCATTTTAAAACATGAAGTCTTTTCTGTCACATTTATTATTTTGGTCTTGCCCTTAGAATTCTCTTGCACTTATTAAGATAGTACCATACCAATTTGATTTTATTGACCCCTTCAGCATCTTTTCCCTAATGATGGTCCTCTTTTTCTTGGAATGTGATTTAAGAGTTTAGCTTTTATTTCCTTTTTTACATTTATAACCTACAGCTAAGTTACTAATTACCTGATTATAGGACAGCTTCACAGGAATTTTTTCCTCACTTCTCAGTCTGAAAATAATCTCCATTTCCCTATTGGAGGAAAGCAGCAACTAGAGCTTGAATGTGCATAAAGACTTTTCACTTATTCTTTGTATGTTCAACCCAGTTTCTTTACACTGTACTCTTCTGCCTGGCCATGATCCTGGAACCTCTCTGTTTTCATTTCTGTGAGTCAAAGAATAATCTTCCATCATCTGTAGGGTAAACCAGTTGTGGGCCCCTCATTGTGTGTTTTTCATGTAAGACTTTTCATCAGCCCTCTAGTTCCTACCCCTCCATGCATTTCCATCTTTCATGTACATGATTTTGTTAATTCCTGAGCTTTTCCCTAGTTATGTAGTAGGCTTTGAACTTTGCTTTTTGACATCTTCTTCAGGGACCTTGGATTCTGCTTTCTAAATTCTTATTTCAAGTAATAGCCCATTTTTTCATCTGCTTAAAGTTATCTTTACATGTTTGTCTTTTGTTCTTTTTTCAAAATGTTGTATATACCTATTCATTCATTTAATATTAGTGTGGTTTGATAAAATCAAGGATAAATACACATATTTATTACATGTAACTCCAGGTTTTCAATTTTTCTTTCCTCTGCTTATTCCATTTACTCCACTTAACCTACATGACTTCTCTGGTTTTATTTTATTTTTTCTGTATTTTAGGGCAGGGTCTACAGGATGTTCAGTGTCTCATTATGTAGGTTGGACTCGTAGTGATTCTCCTGTTTACAGTCTCCTAAGTGCTGGGATTACAGACACGCGCCACTCACACCCTGTCTCAATTGGCATCTCAGTGTGCCCTGGGGGTGAGATTGGCACAGCAGGCCTGAGGATCGAACGCCTGGCCCCTGCATCTGCTTAAGCAGGTGTTTTAATCCACTGAGCTATTTGGCAGGCCCCTCTGGTTTTATGTTATAATCTTTACATTCAGTTTTTACCATCTCATTGTCTGTTCTCATTTTATAGATTACTGTAGTGATCATAAATATTACCTGGTTTTTAAAATGTACAAGTATTTTAAAATATACAAAAAGTTATATGTTGAAAAGTAATTCTTTCTTACCTCTTTTTCCTCTGTGGTAGCCACTCCTAGTGTCATTTCCTTTTAGCTATTACTTGTATTTTCAAACTTTTATATTGTTACCACTTGAACTTGACAGATTAACTCATGATTAATGTCGTCTCTATGCTAGTGAATGTTCTCTTTCAGGGATGCATTATGCCTTTTAATTTCTTAAGGATGCCAAAACTTGGTAAATTAGAATAATAGAAATTTATTTTTTTTAGTTCTGGAGGCTAGAAATCCAAACTTAAGATGTTAGTATAGCCATGTTCTCTTTGAAATCTATAGAGAAAAAAGCCTTCCTTGCCTCTTTCAGCTTCTGATAGTCCCTGGTGTTCTTTGGTCTTTGGCAGCATAAGTCCATTCTTTGTTCCATCTTCACAGAGCATTATCATTATCACTTCACGTAGCATTCATTTCATGTGAACACCCATCATGCTGAGTGCAGTGGCACACACCTACAATCTCAACTGCTTGGGGGTGCTGAGGCAGAAAGGTTGAAAGTTGGAGACCAGCCTGGATAACTTAGTAAAAAATGCCTGCAGACGTAACTCACAGGTAGAATAGCACTGGGTTCAATCTCAGGTACCATAAGGGGGAATATAGTCATGCTAGATTAGGGGCTCAGTCTGTTCTAGTATGGCCTATCTTAATTATATCTGCTATGACCTTGTGATCAATTAAGACCATATTTGGAGGTACTGCAAGTTAGGACTTTACTATATCTTTTCAGGAGGCACACAATTCAATTAATAAGCACCTTTTTCCTAGTTTTTATTTTCATGTTTTTGTTGCCTTTTATAAAAGAATTTCTTCTATTATATTTCCTAAATAGTTCTTGATATAATAAAGGTTATTGAAACCAAGTACTAATTTATATATAGTAAATTTAGTGACTTTCTTTTCAGATGACTTTTTCTGGCAAACAAGTTTATTATTGACACATGATACTAATGTTTCTTTTCCTTTCTTTTTTTTTTTTGTGGAACTGGGGATTGAACTCAGG
>NW_004524659.1:9503288-9513438 GCF_000260255.1 Octodon degus
CACAAAACTGATGGTACATTTTTGGTTACAGTTAAATGATATATAGTTTTTTTTTTTTTTTTTCTTTTTACTGGTGTATCATCTTAGTCAGATTTTGATATTAATACTCTTTGACCCATGAAAATAAGGAGATCTCTGTTCTTTCTTTTGAAACATTTAACATAGCATGGATGTTTCCCCTAAATGTTTTATTTATTTTTTCATTTTATTTATTTATTTGGCGGGACCGAGGATTGAACTCAGGCCCTTGCGCTTGCCAGGGAAGTGCTTATTCCACTGAACCTTCTCCCTGGCCCCCTCCCCTAAATGTTTTAGAATTCTTATATGAATCCTTCTGGGTAAATTTTACGTTTTTGTTTTTAGGAAGCTTTGTGCATCTTCTAGAGTTAGTTTTGGTACTTACATTTTCTAGTATAGAATTCACATTGTTTATAAAAATATACTTCAGTAGAATACTAAAAAATGGTATAGTTTTTAGCTTTCTGTGCTGTCTCTTTTCTATCCTTTCTTTCTTTCTTTCTTTCTTTCTTTCTTTCTTTCTTTCTTTCTTTCTTTCTTTCTTTCTTTCTTTTTTTTTTTTTGGCGGAACCAGGATTGAACTCAGACCCTTGCGCTTGCCAGGGAAGCACTTATTCTATGGAGCCATCTCCCCAGCCCTCTATAATTTCTTCTTTATTTGTACCTTTTATAGCTCTCTTTTATTACTTAAAAGGTTTTCTTTCAGATTCCACTTAAAAACAGTCAAAGCTATTTGTATTCATAAATACTTGCCTCTACTTATTTTTCCTTTCCTGGAATTTCTTTTGCAAAACTAAGGACATAGGAAATCTATGCAGTTGAAATTTATTTAATAATATAATACAAGAATTTAAGTATTAATCCCAACGTTTAAAAAATGTTTTGAAATTACAGTATTTAAAAATTCACCGGTGATATTTATTTGCAATCTATTATAGGAGAAATATGGGGAATTGATGAGCATCAGAAAACCCAGAACAGATTTTTGAAACAAGTTTTCAAGAAAACACTGACTGAAGAAGTCAATGAATGTCACAATAAATTCACAAATGCATTTCCTCTGAATTCAGACTTTATTTCTTCCAGACATAACTTCTATGAATATGACTTGTTTGAAAACTGTTTAGAACATAATTGTAACTGTCATAATAATGTGAAATGCCTTATAAGAAAGGAACACTTTGACTATAATGGAACTGTGAGATCATATGGCAATAACTCATCCCCTCTTGTAGTAACACCCTTTAAATGTAATCAGTGTGGAAGAGGTTTTAGTCAAACATTGGACCTCATTAGACACCTAAGAATTCATTCTGGAGAGAAACCTTATGAATGTAACAAATGTAGAAAAGCCTTCAGCCACAAAGAAAAGCTCATTAAACATCATAAAATACATAGTAGAGAACAGTCTTATGATTGTAATGATTGTGGAAAGACTTTTATTAAAATGTCAAATCTTATTAGACATCAAAGAATTCATACGGGAGAGAAACCCTATGCATGTAATGAATGTGGGAAATCCTTCAGCCAGAAGTCAAATCTCATTGATCATGAAAAAATTCATACTGGAGAGAAACCTTATGAATGTAATGAGTGTGGAAAAGCCTTCAGCCAGAAACAAAGCCTCATTGCACATCAGAAAGTTCACACTGGAGAGAAACCTTATGCTTGTAATGAATGTGGTAAAGCCTTCCCTCGAATTGCGTCCCTTGCTCTTCATATGAGAAGTCACACAGGAGAAAAACCTTACAAATGTGACAAATGTGGAAAAGCCTTCTCTCAGTTTTCCATGCTTATTATACATGTGAGAATACATACAGGTGAGAAACCCTATGAATGCAGTGAGTGTGGAAAATCTTTCTCTCAAAGCTCAGCCCTCACTGTACATATGAGAAGTCACACTGGTGAGAAGCCCTATGAATGTGAGGAATGTAGGAAAGCCTTCAGCCACAAGAAAAACTTTATTACACACCAGAAAATTCATACTAAAGAGAAACCTTATGAATGTAATGAATGTGGGAAAGCTTTTATTCAGATGTCAAATCTTGTTAGACATCAGAGAATTCATACTGGAGAAAAACCTTACATATGTAAGGAATGTGGCAAAGCTTTTAGCCAGAAATCAAATCTCATTGCTCATGAAAAAATTCATTCTGGAGAGAAACCCTATGAATGTAACGAATGTGGTAAAGCCTTCAGCCAAAAACAGAATTTTATCACTCATCAGAAAGTTCATACTGGAGAGAAACCTTATGACTGTAATAAATGTGGTAAAGCCTTTTCTCAAATTGCATCCCTTACACTTCATTTGAGAAGTCACACAGGAGAAAAGCCTTATGAATGTGATAAGTGTGGGAAAGCCTTTTCTCAGTGTTCATTGCTTAATTTACATATGAGAAGTCATACTGGTGAGAAACCCTATGTATGTAATGAATGTGGAAAAGCCTTCTCACAGAGAACGTCCCTTATAGTTCACATGAGAGGTCATACAGGTGAGAAACCCTATGAATGTAATAAATGTGGAAAAGCCTTCTCCCAGAGTTCCTCCCTCACTATTCATATACGGGGTCATACAGGTGAGAAACCCTTTGACTGCAGTAAATGTGGAAAAGCCTTTTCTCAGATCTCATCACTTACTCTTCATATGAGGAAACATACAGGTGAAAAACCCTATAACTGCATTGAGTGTGGCAAAGCTTTCAGTCAAAAGTCACACCTTGTTAGACATCAGAGAATACATACTCATCAGAAACAGTGTACATAGTGTGAGTATGGGAAAGCCCTCAGAAGGAATTAATACCTTGTTACATTGCATATTTGGTTCCAAAGCAGAAACCCATGAATATGGGAAAGCCTTTTGAAGATTTTGACAACTTATAGAACATTAGAAAATCATTGCCTAAGTAAACAGTTTTATGCAAAAGCTGTTAAAAAAAATCTTTAGCAGACACCTTCCTTGTTAATGGTATTAATATTCTCATTCAAATCTGGAAGAAGATACCTGCTGTTGACATATCAACATACTAAAGCTCTCAGCTAATATATTAAACAAGAAAAAGAAGATTGGGGAAAGAACTATAAAATAGCCTTTTATGTAAAACATAGGTAATTAGAAATGTGGTGAAAGAAAATATCTTCTTTTTTTATTTCCAGTACTGGGGATCAAACTCAGGACCTTGTACTTGCCAGGCAGGTGCTTGTGCCACTGAGCTATCTCCCCGGCCCCTGGTGAAAGAAGCTATGTAAGAATAAAAACAAAAATGAATTATGAGACTTTTATCTATAGAGATATAAAATATGTTGAAGGGCTCAAAAAAAACCCTGAAAATTTGAGAGAAGTAAAATTAATTCTGAAAAAACTTGACATTGTAAAAACATACTCTCTCCAAAGTCTCTAATATACTTTCACTCAGAATTTACACGTTAGTTACAGTTGAAATAATTTCACAAACTGTTTTAAAATATCCAAGCAGCTAGCTAAAGGATCACGAAGAGCTGAAACATTTGACAAAGCAAAGCAACTAGGGATGATACATGATTATCATTACATACTTTATCTAGAGCTGTTGTCATTTAAACTGTCATTCAGTGACTAAATATTCAGTGGAAACAAATTGAATATTAATAGAACCATCTAAGATGATGTGGGAATTTTGTGTATGATAAAGCTGTTAAAAATCAGAGTAATAAAGGACTACTCAGTAAATGGAAGATTCATATAAGCAAAATGTTTGCTCTCTACATTATATATAAAACTAAAACCCAAGTTAAAATTCTAAAACTGATGCAAATAAAGTATATTACTTCAGAGTAATCGGATTAAATGAGACAATCAGTTCTGTTTTGGTGTTTTGGTCTCAAAAATACACATATATATGCACAAAAAATACCTGTCCCTGTGTTCACTGTATTATGGCTTTTATTGCCCTAAATTGGAATATGAAATAAGTTTCTGTCTGTAGAGGGACAGATCAATACCATATGTTTATTTCTACAATGCAGTATTATACAGTATGTAAAAAGATTGAAAACTGGCATTCGGTTACATGGATTGATCACAGTATATTGGGAAAAATAAAGCAAAGTTCACAGTGAAACATTAAAAGATCAGTGTGAACAATAGTACTTATATTGATTGCCTTTGGGGATATGGAAAGTTTTGATGTGAATTGTTACATTGATCTGTAATATTTTATAATAAAAGAATGAAAGCAAATGCCACAATTTTAACAAGTCTGGTTTTCCAAATTAGTTATGTGGAATTTAAAAGTATTTTGTCTTTATTTTCCTAGTATTTTCAGAATAATAATCAAATAAGTGGGGAAAACATGGGTCCAGTTTTAAAATGGATGTTTGATCAGTTAACATTAATAAAAAAATTCTCTTGACACAAGACTGTAAACTTTTCAGAACATTAATTGGGTTAATAAAAAAATCAACCATGAATAATGTTCGAAACTAACTTAAAATTTTAAAAATAATCTTGTGTTAAACAGGTTCCTTTCCAAGTTGAAAACTGAAGAAGCAAAAGAATTGTTTAATTTTGGGGATGATGGTCTCTGCATTTGGAAAAAAATGAATCTCATTTGTGTTGGATTCAGAATGAAGGACAGAGATCATTAAGACATACTAGAAAATGTAGTATGGAAATTTACCGGCATTAGAATAGAAGGATTTTCAATATAGCTCAACATAACTTTCTTTGGTTTCTAGATTCTTAATTGGATTCCAGGTAGATTTAAGTGTGTCAGATAAGAGCCTTGTAGCTTACTCTTTTGGAGGAAGCATTGTTTCTGTTTCTATAGGAAAGTTAGGCATTCATCTTGCTTTGTAATTCATACACTTTCAGTATAAGACTGAGCTGGGTTTTTGTGTATCTCAGTTCTGCATTGGTAAGGTATTGTCAAGGTATACTTAGAAATATTCATGTAATAAGTACTGTAATGAGCTAGGAATTTAAATTCTTAAGGTCATATTTTTCTTTACCCACTTTGTCTAGAACAGTTAGGAACAATCAATCAGCCTCATACTCATTAGTATGACCAAAACGTTCTGATATTTCAGTTAGCATATTCACTCAGAACCTTGTCTTTTTGAAAAAGTATTTGACTAGTAATGTCAAGTGATGGTATTTTATGTATCTCTTGCCACATGAATCAGTGTTTTATTACTGGATAGTGCCTTTAAATCATATCAATTAGAGAGCCAATACTAAAAACCCAGAACCAATGAAGAAAGCTCTTTTTTCAGATAATATTGCTCTAAAAACATTCGTAGTTTAATGATCTTGGTCAGGGTTCTCCACCAGGTTTATGTGTAATTATGTAAAATATTACATCAGAAATATAGTAATTAAAATTGTTACATATGAATGTGATGTATTAGATATATATTAAATATGTTTATGTATTGCCCAAGTTTTGGAAGTTTATATATTTAGCATAGTTGAAATTTATGAAATATTGTAAGGAATTAGCTCATGAATTATAGGGACCAGCAAGTCTGAAATTAGAGCAGGCCTTCTATTTGGAAAATTAGGAGGGTTTTTTTTTTTTTTTTCCTGGAATCGGGGCTTGAACTCAGACCCTTGCGCTTGCCAAGCAAAGTGCTTATTCCACTGAGCTATCCCCCCAGCCCCCGAAAATTAGGAGTTAATGCTACAACCTTGAAGCAGACTTTCTTCTCTACAGTTTTTGCTTTTACAGCTGCTTGGATGAGGTTCTTCCACATTGAAGATCATCTTAAAGTCAACTAATCATTGATGTATATTAGCTCTCTCACTGCTGCAATATAGTACCTGAAACCCACAACTTAAAAGAGGAGAGATTTTACTTCACCCAGAGTTTCTGGGGATTCACTCCATGGTTGGCTGGCTCCCAGGCAGAAATATCATAGGGGAAGAGCATGGCAGAACAGAGCAGTTTGGTTCATGGCTTCCAGGAAGCAGAGCAAGAGAATAGCATCAGAGAGGAAAGGGTCAGGGATCAGATATAAACCCCAATGCCATGGCTCCATGACTCACCCAGACACACCCAGAAGTGCACTCCACCAGTTCCCTGGGCAGACCGTAAGTCAGTCCAGTTGACATCACCCTGTCTACCACAGGATGGACACCACATTTTCAAAATACTATGAGAATAGTAATATGTATATTAGTATTTTTAAACACCTAAGTACTATAGCCAAATGCATATGTAAGATAATTATCATAGTGTTTGATTTTTTCCCCTCTTTTTTTGTGCTTATGTGACTTACTGAAACTGCCTAAACATGGTCCAGTTTGTCATTCTATAATTTGGGTCCTCTGTGTTATTAAGCTACAGTATGTGGGCTTTAATCTAGAGGTTTGCATATACTAAATTAGTAGGAAATCCTCTAATAATAAGATCCATCACCATTCCAATAATTTTTTTAAATGTATTTGATACAGAGTCTCACTATGCAGCTCAGACTTGTAGCAATCCACCTGTTTTCAGTCTCCCCAGGTCTGGGATTATAGGAATGTGCCACCACACCCAGTCTCAGAGGCTGGCTCAGCACATGTGGGGCATGGCTGGTGTGGCATGTGGTGCCAGAGATTGAACCCTGGTCCCAGAACTTGCCTAAGCAGGTGCTTAGTCCACTGAGCTATCTTGCCAGCCCTAGTTCTACTACATCTACAAAAAACCTGCATTACTATCCTCATTTGTCATGATATACTCTATGTGCCTATATCCAAGTATGGAAGCCATACTAGAAATTACATCATTGACATGGATGGATATGACTGATGATCAAATATTCCTAAGAGTATTTTAGAGTGACTGAAATTAGCAGTGAGTAGATTAACATAAAGTTCAAAAGCTGAAGGAGATAGCTCCCATGTGTACCTAAACAAGAGCTGAAGATATTACTAAATTTTCAATATGAAATTATGCTAATATAAAAATCCATTACCATAGCAAGTATTTTAGAAAATTATAGCCTGTGGATGTCTAAGTTTTGCATTTTCATTGGGATGTTTTATGTGAAAAGATTTTCTCTACTGAGTAATACCAGAATGAAGTGAAACCTCATGACTAAATGTCTAAGATTCATGTGAAATGAACATAACAAATGCAGTGCTCTGAGGTGAATATTAATAATGGAGCAGGCTATGCAAGTGCAGGGTAGGGATATCTGGAAAATCTCTGTATGAAATTGTACAAGTTTTTGTTCACTTTTACTCTGACTCTAAAAGTGCTCTTTAAGTATTTTTTTTAAAGCTTTACATTTTTAAGGCCTTATGAGAATAAGAAACATGAGGGGAAAAGAATTCTTTTTATCATTAATGGATATGTTATCGAGCAATGCTAGTTTAGCTGAAGACACCCAGACACATCCCCAAATTTCTGAGATACAATACCAATAAACCAATAGAACTTTTTCATATATAGATATTGTTATAGCAACATATCTAGCAACAAAAGGATGAAAATAATATACGGCATAATCTTAGAATATTATATAGCAGTCAATATATTAGCTAAAAAGAGCAAACTATGAAAATATGTGTAGTATGTGACAATATTTAAACATTTAAAAAGCAAACAGACTGTAGAGTGTGGACTATTATAAATCATTGACTATTTCCTGTGCACATAATAAAATACACAAAATATGGCCCTCCTGTCTATAAGATGTATTCCAGTGTAAGAATTTGAAAATATATGCCTTATCATAGATGTAATCCAGAAAATTGAAGGCTATAGAAATTGTATTTCTTACATCCACTAAACTGATTACCTCCGCAGGAAGAAAGGATAGAATAGAGGGCTGATATGAGGAAAAGGTTATAGGAAGTAAAATGTGGCTGTTTTAAAAAGAATGATCCAGCACAAGCAATACCACATACTGAGAGAAAAACATTAACCTTTAATTCAAAAGTGCTGTGGCGCACTTGTAATAGCATGGTGAGTCAAAATAGCCTCCCAGGCATGAAGCCTGATACAGACTATCTCCAGCTGAATACCAGAGTTCCACCCTTAACCCCTGCAGTGTCAAATACTGTCACCATTACCAAAAAGTTGGTGGCACAGAGAATGCTGTTGTATACTTAGCCAATGTCTTTCTCTCAGTCTCGCTGAAGGAGAAAGATGCATTCACATACTTGTCTAATAAATGTTTTCACTGTCCTTCCCTATGGGTCCCTTGACTTCCTGCCATTTGTCATCAAAAGGTGGGACTAAAGAACATATTTTGCAAGCACAAGGGCCTGAGTTCAATCTCCAGTTCTGGAAAAAAATAATAAAAAAAGGAACATATCTTGATTGTAAGTCCTACTGAAAATAAGTTGCCTAGGCATTGTGCTTGGTCACCACTAATGTTGGGTCATAAATCTAGGTAAGATTCAAGGTCCAATTAACCAGTATAATTTTTCTGATCAACATGGTCAGGAAATCAACAGAATATTCCAGACAAGATTAAGTTCTTGGGTGTATCCACTAGTAAAAAGGAAGTACAATAGCTAGTAGGCCTCTTTTGATAATGGAGATGTGTTTCCCATCTGGATATTCTATGGTGATATTTCACGGTAACATGAAAGGCAGCCTTTTTTTGAATGGGGCTTCTCAACAACAAACATTGGAAGCCTTAATGCATACACTGCCTTTGAGACATTTGGAACTTGATAGTGTAGTGGAAATATAGGTATAAACAACTGCCATACATGCTGATTGAAGTCTTTGCCCCACAGGTAGTCAACTCAACCAAAATGGTAATGATGCCCCACTAAATGCACTGTGTTACCTGCAGTGGTGATGGCTGTGCAAGTCACAGCACCTGACATTCCTTGTTATATGGCAAATGGCCTAGACAGTTAGGAGACTAGCAACAAAATTATTGGGTTTTAAAGGAGTCCCTTGAGAGTCAGATTTGTATTACTATAGTAAAATACATAATAAACTAAGAAAAACACTTTCTCTCCCTGGAAAGCTCAAGGGCCTGAGTTCAATCCCTGGTTCCACCAAAAAAAAGAAAAAGAAAAAGAAAACGAAAAAACAAAATCACTTTCTCATGTGTAATCTAAAAGACACAAAGATGACACAAAAGTAGAAGGGACACTTGTGAGAGAAGAGGAAGTGAATTGGAGAGAAGACAAAAATAATGGGGACACCAAAATTACCAAAGTATGCTATGTGTATGTACAAATGTGCTAAATGAAACCCACTATTATGTATAGTTAACATACTCTAATAAAATATATATGAATGCTTTATACCATATTATTTGCAAAACCAGGGGTGATGGGGGAAGCTGTATACTTTTCATAGCAATGGAACATATTTCATTGGTTGCTTGTCTATGCTATTAACATTTCTGTCACAATTTTCAAACATACAAAAGGGAATCAATGAACAGGCACAACAGTCATCACCTAAGATGTTCATTCACCTAATGTCCTGTTTGAGCTGTGGGTTTTGATTTTTTTTTAGGATTTCTTCAAATTATAGTTATGATAACACTTCAACTCTTAAATAGTTGAGGCTACCTCTTTAAAGGAATGTCATCTAACAAAATGGCACCACATTTAACAAAATAGACACTGTCCTTATCTTCTAATATCTAACCTATATTAAGTTGTATCCAATATTATTGAATATGATTTATGGCTGTATACAAAGTTCTATTGTTACAGAACTGGTACCAAACTGAACGGAAAGCATTCTGCACCAAGAAATTGGAAGGCAGCTAACTTTATTATGCCAGTGATGGGGGATCACTCCTAAAGCATTGGCCCATAGCCATCTTTTTTTTAATATGAATTTTTTCCATAAATTTATTGAGAAACAAATAGCAATGAGGCAGTTTCAAACCAAACTGGTAGGACAGTTTCAATAATTAACACATTGTATACATTCTTCCTAATGGTTAATTGCTGTACAAGATGCAGACATGATATCCTACTTACAAACACCATTAGAACAAATCCCTCTATTCATTAAGAGAATGTAATTGTGTATCAATCCTAGCAATTTGAATACACAGGTACAAAATGGACATTCATCTGCATCCCCTTTTTGTTGTTCTGTTATTTGAATATTATAGGTGTGTAAACTCAGCAAAATATTCTAAAAGAGTCCAGTAGCCCATAATAGTATTGGGTCTTCTGCTT
>NW_004524659.1:9513538-9515006 GCF_000260255.1 Octodon degus
AAGACTTCTTTTGAACTCATTTACATTGAGGCAAGTTTAAACTAATAACTTACAATTTTTTTACTTGTTGGAGCAATTATTTTATAAATTCTGAACAATTTCAAAATTTATAAAAGATAATTATGAACTTAAGACAATGAGCTTTACTGTGAAGTTGGTTTTATCTTCTTGATAACAGGAACTATAGAAGACAAAATATAGTATATAAAAATGCATTCTCACTTTCAATGTTCTGGGGCCCTCAGTTCTTGCTTGTAAGGCCTTTCACTATGAAAATTTATTTTATATCCTATAGGAAAAGTATTTCTGGGAGGCTGGGGAGATAGCTCAATAGAATTAGTGTCTGGCAAGTGCAAAGTCCTAAGTTCAATCCCTGGTTCTACAAAAAAAAAAAAGTATTTCTGATTTTATATCTCCTCATGAATATTAATGCATTAATACATTAGATACCTCTTTTAGAAAGTAACCAACTTCATTACTTTGGGTGGGAAACACTGAGGATGGGTCTGGAATATATTATTGCCAGAAAGTACATAGTATACAAGGATGTCAAGGCACTGCTAAAGGGAGGAAAGATTTCACTTAAATTGACCCCAGTTGCTTAAATTCTGGCAATTTAGTGTCAAAAAACTATACAATTAATTTTAAAATGTTAAGACTATAAAAAGTAAGCTGAAGTAGTGGTGTACACTTGTGATCTCATCATTCTTAGAGACTGAAACAGAAAGATCATAAATTCAAACCCGGCCTGAGCAATTTAGCAAGACCTTGTCTCAAAATGAAAAACAGAAAGGCCAGAGAGATGGCTCAGTAGAATAAGTGCTTCCCTGGCAAGCACAAGGGCCTGAGTTCAATCCCCACTTCCACCAAAGAAAAAAATCAAAATGAAAAATAGAAAAGGGTATTAGATCAGTATGAAGGCCCTGTGTTCAATCCTCAGTACAAAAACAAAATTTAAAAGGCCACACACACTCATCTAACTCAAAAGAAAAATTGAGCAAAATAAAACAAATTTAGTTAAATATCAAGTTTAAAATAGATACATAGCTAGCTAGAAAGGGAAGAAAGAAGAAAGAAAGAAGAAAGAAAGAAAGAAAGAAAGAAAGAAGAAAGAAAGAAAGAAAGAAAGAAAGAAAGAAAGAAAGAAAACAATTATCTGTCTCAAGCATTGACTCAAAAGTCAACTTCAAAAGAAGCTTTATCTGGCAATCCTCATCCCATCCAGCATTTTTTCTCTTTCAAATTTGACACTCTTACAGAATGCATATTTATTTATTTTTGCTGTTTACCTTTATCTTTAGAAATTAACTCTCTAAGGAAAGGACTTTTGTCTGGCTTACTGATATGTCTTTATTGCCTATTTTATTTTTTATTTTTATGTATGTATGTATGTATGTATGTATGTATTTATTTTGTGGAATTGGAGATTGAACTCAGGCCTTTGCACTTGCCAGGAAAACGCTCATTC
>NW_004524659.1:9515106-9517352 GCF_000260255.1 Octodon degus
CCTGAGTCTTAATTGACCTTAGAAGGCTAGGGCCAAAATGTTGGCTTTCTTTGCAGCCCTCCTTTTTCTCTAATTTTGATCTGCAAACTTAGGTTGTTAAACATCCAGAAGAGAAGCTTATTGTTATTATCATACACATAGCCATCTTTAGGCTTAGTTTTATATAGGTTTTGTAAAAGGGAGATACAAAAACTTAAAAGCATGGTGGATTTTTATTGAGTAGCATCAGTCATCTGTCATTGCTGGACAGAAAGTAACTAATAGTGTTAATCATCTTTCATTGCTAGAACCTACAGGGTGTGTAGCTAAATGTGATCAGACTGAGCTAAGTCCAGTTATCTCTGATATAGTCAGGCAAGGATGAATTAGTCTAATAGATGAGCTACATGGTGGGGTGCATGAACTTATTTTGTCCTAATATGGTGTCAGACTACTAGCTGACTTTTAATTTTTAAAATTTCCATCATAATATATTTGGGCAACCCTTGCAAACACCTTTGCTGGTTCTGATCATCAAATTTTTGAACTGATCCCTAGAAAAACACACATAGGCCACATATCAAACACAGTTAATATAATCAACTTCAGAGAGTTCAAGAGAACTTTTGGGAACCTGAAACAGGATTTTTGGTCAAGGAACTCAGCAGTTATCTATGATATGCAGCTATCCACTGGGCTACTTTATATCATTTCAGTCCTCTGGTAAACAGAGAGCTGGCATGGATGACCCAGAGTTCACACATATGGTCACTACCGAAACTGCTTCTTTTGTAAACTGGACTCTTCAGAAATAAAAATGAAAAAAATCATAATAAAAAAGAAATAAAAATGAACACTGCTCTTCAGCTCTTAGCAATTCCATGTCAACAGCTGTAGGAGCAGGGGAAGATTACAAGGCACAGAAGTCAGAAGTGGAAAAGAACAAGCTCAGAAGGGTTCTAAAGACTTTCTATCTACCAGCATAGCACGTGGGTGCTGTTGAAGGAGGCTCCAGAGGTTGGCAAGTCCTGGAAGAGGAGTGCTTTGGTGGTGCTTTTCTAGGAACAACAAGACAAGATGTCAGGTGTGATCACTTTTGGTAGCATAACCAGGCTGGAAAGCTGGAAAATAAACTTTGGGAGAGTCAGTTTTCCCAATTTCATTAACAAAGGGAAAAGGAATGAGGAAGCAAGAGAAAAAGAAACTGTTAGGATGTAGAAAAGCTGTTATCCAGTATTTTGCCGGTAAGAATATAAGATGAATTAGCCAATATAGAAAACAGTTTGGCAGTTAACAAGTTTAATGTCGAATTAGCACATGATTAAACAATTCTCCTGTGGATATGCTTAAAATAATAATAAACAAGAACACATGCATACAAATTTGCAATAGTCAAAAGGTGAAAATACCTTGTCTCAGTTACTTTTCTCTCTTTACTGGGACAAAATACACAACATGCAGTATTAAGGAAGGAAAGGTTTATTTAGCTCACAGTTAGTGGAGGTTTCAGTCCATACTCAGAGGACTCTGAGGCAGAGTGGCACATGGCACAGAGCAGCCATTCATGGCTGCAGCAAAGAACAGAGAGCGAAGAGTCAAAGGGAGGAGCAGCAGGTAGGGTAGCTAGCTAGCCTCTCTCCCCTCCTCACACTGTAATGCAGATTACCCACCCCCACCAGGGCCAGGGTATAGCAATCACAACTGCAATCCCAGCATTGGATCAAGAATCAATCGCAAACTCCAGAAGCTGCCCTATGACTGCATGAACCTTTGGGGGGAAAACGAGACACAAATGATAACACACCTCAAATGGCCATTAGCAGATGATTAGATATGACACACACACAGAATGAAAGAGTATTCATCCATAAAAAGAAGTGAAGTATGAATAAACCCATATCTGAAGAACATTATGCTATACTAAGTGCAGTGGCACACATCTAGAATCCCAGAACTCTGGGAAACTGAGGCAGGAGGGTCAAAGTTCAACCCCATCTGCATAATTTAGCAGGAGAAAGATTTATGAGGGCTGTGCAAACAATAATTAAAATGTCAGAGCCAGGAATATATAAAATATCTCAGTGACTTAAGCACCTGCCTGGCAAGCACAAGGCCCTGAGTTTGATACTTGGTAAAAAAAAAAAAAAAAAAAAAGAAAAGAAAAGAAAAAAAGAAAAATGTCTACCTTCTTAGAAAAGGCGGACTTCTTTTGTCCCAGCTAGGAAGGCAGTGCTTGAGAGTTCACTACAACAGGACAATCTGTGATG
>NW_004524659.1:9527557-9532301 GCF_000260255.1 Octodon degus
AATTAAAAATTTTCTTAGATTCCAGTCTCCATTTTCAGGCCTAACATATGAGTCATTGCCCAAATGATTTTATCTCCTAAAAAAGGAAGCCTGTTAAGGAATTTTACTAAGTGAATTTTGAAGCATTTGTCCTTAATGTGCTACACACTCATTTTTATCAGAAAAAATTAATAATCCTTTCAGCTTTATGAAAACTATATACTCAACTTCAACAATCATAAGGTTTTCCTTTGAAAAATAATTATGCCACATGATTAAGGACTTCTCAAATGTATAGTGAATATATTCTACTATTTAAGTTAACTTAAGCAAAAAGAAAAAGGAAATTTATTGGATCACAAAAATGTAAAAGAACAGTGTAGGTATCATGCATAGCTGAACTGAAATGAAAGGATGTCATTAGATGTTTCTTATCTCCATTTTCCTCATATTTATCTCTTGAAAGGCTTTTTGCACTGGGTGGCACAAAGCTACTGGTAAGTTCTTAACCCTACAGAATCCTCAAAACCTGCAATTCCAAAAATTATTATTATTTTTTTCACTTCACATATGGGAAGGTGTTTATTATGAGAAAGAAAAGAGAGCTCAAACCCACTTACACAATAGCTTTTTTACTGAAAAACAGAATGCATCATTTCATACAAAAATGATGTGCAATTAATAGGTGTCCACAAATTTTAAAATATCTATTTTTCCAAAACACAGTCAATGAAAGCTCATCTCAAAATCAGGTCAAAAGACAGGGAAGCACTTATTCTACTCAGCCATCTCCCCGGCAAGGTAAAAAGACAAAGCATACAGCATACTTTATTTCTACAGCTTCCCAAAAATTATTTTTAAAATTTTTCTCTTAACAGACATAACAATAACCATAAAAAGATCTATTGGTCTATACATGTCTACTTGGAATTCTTTTTCTTTTCCATATCTAGGTATTAAATCCAGGGGCTTCTCACTGAGCTACATCCTCAGCTACTCCCACTTCTTTTGTTATTTTGAAATACAATCTTGCTAAATTGGTAAATTCCCCAGGTTAGGCTGAAACTTGCAATCCTCCTTCCTCAGCCTCCCAGAATGCTGAGAATATAGGCATCCATCACTGTGCCTAGCTTCCAATCTCTTACCAACCACTAGTTTGAAGTAAAATAATTTCTGTGGCCAAACCTCTGCTGATTCAGTTTGATCAGGATCATATGCATTGAGGATGGTTAAGGTGGATATAGAATAGACCAAAAGTAATAGATGTCTACTACTCAGTCATTTCAAGTAATGCAAGATGATGGGATGAACATCTTTCTTCATGTATTATATTCATAGAAATAACCAAACAGAATTCACTGGCATTCATAAGGACTGAATGATAACTAAAATTTTCCCCTATAATCAAAGGGGTTCTCTATTATGAATTCTCTGATGTCGTCTAAGAACTGAGGCACAGCTAAAATGATTCCCACATTCATTACATTTATAGGGCTTTTCTCCCACATGAATCCTCTGATGTAGCCTAAGAGACAAGATCTGATGGAAAGCTTTCCCACACTGATCACAGTCATAAGGTTTCTCTCCTGTATGAATTCGTTGATGCTGGTTAAGGTATGAGCCACAACTGAAGGCTTTCCCACATTTGTTACATTCGTAGGGTTTCTCTCCAGCATGACTTCTCTTATGATGAATTAGAACTAAAGCATCACTGAAGGCTTTCCCACATTTGCTGCATTCAAATGGTCTTTCTCCAGTATGAATTCTATGATGTCGATTAAGTTGTGAATCAGTCCTAAAAAACTTTCCACATTTCATGCATTCATAGGGCTTTTCTCCAGTGTGTATTCTCTGATGTTGATTAAGGTGTGAGCGATAGCCAAAGGTCTTCCCACATTCATTGCATTTGAAGGGTTTTTCTCCCGTGTGAATTCTCTGGTGAAGAGTAAGGGCTATTCGTCTGCTGAAGGCCTTCCCACATTGATTACATTCATAGGGTTTCTCTCCAGTGTGAATCCTCTGGTGTTGATTAAGGTGTGCACTCTGTCTGAAGGCTTTGTTACATTCCTTACATTCATAAGGTTTCTCTCCTGTGTGAATTCTCTGATGTTCAATAAGGAAAGCATAACGGCTAAAGGCCTTCCCACATTCATCGCATGAAAAAGGTTTCTCTCCAGTATGGATTCTCTGATGTTGAGCAAGGTGTGCACTCTGTCTAAAGGCTTTGTTACATTCCTTACATTCAAATAATTTCTCTCCCTTATGAGTTCTTTGATGTTCACTGAGAAAGAAGTGATGGCTAAAGGCTTTTCCACAGTCACTGCATGCATACAGTTTTTCTCTACTGTGAATTCTTTGAGGCTGAGTAAAGAATGAGTAACAGCTATAGGCATCACCAAATTCATCATAGTCATGGGATAATTTTCCAAAATTACTAGTTGGATGTTGAATAAACAATGAGTGGAAATTCAAGAGATCTGAAAAATCATGACTTTCATAAAGTTTCTCACCAGGAGGAATTCTTATTTCTTTACTAAATTGCATACTCTGACTGAGTTCTTCACATTCAGTATCTATCAAAGATTCCTTCTCAGGATGGAGTCTTTCATATTCAATTATGACTGAATTCTGAGAGAATATTTTATCATAAATATCAAATTTATGTACTTGCTTTACTATGGGAGTTCTCTGTTGTGTAAATAGGACTGACTCCAGGGGGATGCTTCTCTTAGAATTATTGTATTCATTATGTCTTTTCCCAGTAGAGATGTTCTTAAGAGTTGACACTTGCCTGAAGTGTCTTTCCTGATTTCCCTGATGCCATGCAAATTCACCCTCATATTTCCAGGCTTCTCTAAAGTTGGAGCATTGAAGGCTATGATTCTTGATCCTTCTCATTAGCATTCCTTTGGATAGTTTTTCTTCATCAGTGAACCATTTTGAGGATAATTCCTTCATTTCACACCAAGACTTCCAGTCTGAAAAATATCAAGAAATTAAATATCTCCTTTATTCTTTTACTAGGAGAAAGCAATTGTAATGGAAGCAACTGAATAATTTAACTGGGGTAAAGAAGGGTCAAGTCCATGATTCTAACATTTCCAAAATATGGCTATGCAATATGAATGAAATACAAAAAATGAAGATAGCTGATGAATAAAGACATGTGTGCACTGATGATGGGAAGGAAGTTAAATTACAGAACATAAGTGGCACACAAAGCTAAATACCAACAAGATGACTAATTAAGAATGACTGATTAAGTCATAATTAGCTTCCCTGCATCTAGTCTTTAAAGACTCTCTACCATCCTACACTGACTGGTATTCATAAAAGTCAGTTTGCATCTATTTTTTTCTTCTTAGTGCTGCATCAAGTAGCTAGAGTAATGAAAGTAGTTTATGAATGAATGAATGCATGCTGTTAGACTATTACAATAATTTTTCCATTAATGCTACTATGCAGTTTCTAAGGTTTTGCCAGCGTTCAGGAAAAAATAGGTTTCCTTTCTTAGTGTTCAGAAGAAATCTGAAGGTCAGTTTTTCTCATTATTAAAAAAGAGATCAAAGCTTATTAGTTTATCTATGGAATAATTCCTAGAAAATATAATGTTGGATTTTAAAAGTTATAGCCAGGATTCCAAAATATAGTGATTATTTCAATAACAGAACTATTTTCAAGTTTAGATGTAGTTAAGCATTATTTTATAATCACACACTTTAGCATTTCATATTTAGATGTAGCTTTTTCCCCAAATAATTTCCATTTTGTTGGAAAGGAAAATTCTCTCCATACTTACGGGGGACAGGGCTATGTAAAGGTTAAGTTGCCAACTGCAGTGCTTTCTGGCTGTCTTAGGGAAAGCTCATATTCACATTCTCTGGAGACAAGATAACACTGCAGCTGCAGGAGCTAAATCTCACTCAGAATTCAAGAGCAATAAACAGCCAACATTAAAGATAAGACAATTCTCTTGATTAGAAAGATTTATTGCCTAATCTGAGATGAATACATGCCTCTAGAGGAAGAAAAGCAAACAGCAAATAAATATACAAAAAAATGTTCTACGCCACTGGTCATTCAAGAAATACAAATTAAAACAACACTGAGATTCCATCTTTCTCCAGAAACAATGACTACCATAAAGAAATCAACCAATAACAAATGCTGGAAAAAAGGAACTCTTCTCCACCTCTTGGTGGAGTCTGGACTGGTACAACCTCTATGGAAATCAATGTGGAGACTCCATGGAAAACTAAGATTAGAAGTCCCATTCAATCTAGCTATTCCCCTGTTAGGTATTTTTTGAGAAGAGCTGAAAACATCATGCCACAATGATACATATGCACCCATGTTTATAGCAGCACAGTTTGTCATGGCTAAATCCTTGAAACAACACAAATGCCATTCAGTTGAGGAATGGATAAAAAAGATATCATATTTTTTATACAATGGAGCTTTACTCAGCTATAAAGAAAGATAAACTAGAGGCTTTTCAGATAAATGAATACAATTACAGACTGCATTGGTAAGTTAAACAAATCAGATCCACATGTGTAAACTTCATATTGTCTCCCTAGTGTAAGAACCTGAAAGAGTAAATGAAATGTGAAAAGTACAATATATATAGTAAAAGGGAAAGAAACTGAATATAAGAATTACATAAGAGAAATGAGGGAAAGAAGAAAAGGCAGGAGAAAAAAATCATGTAATTATATCCACAGGATAGCTAAGATGATTCTACTGCTAATTTCTATCAGTTTTT
>NW_004524659.1:9532401-9536348 GCF_000260255.1 Octodon degus
AGGTATAGTCTTTAATGGTGTTAGGCCTCAAACTGGGTAACAGGCAAAGGTGCCAAGAATCTGGAAAAGAGGCTAGAAAGTCTTTATTGCCATGAATGAAAGATTAAGGGCAATTATGGTAAGTGTTCAGAGGAGATTTAGATCCTCAATCTTAGAGATTATCTAGGTGGTCATATAAAGAATGTTGATGGGAAATATGGACAGTAAAGTTCATTCTGATGAAGTCTCAGATAGAAAGGAGAAATATCTTCTTGGCAACTGAAGGAACAGCCATTCTTGTTATTAAAGTGGCCATGGCAAAGAATTTGGCTAAATTGTGTTGCTGCAGAAAGACATTTTGGAGGAAGGATTTAAGTGCATCAAAATGGAGCTTATGGCAGAAGAAATATGTAAGCATAACAGAGTACTAACGGTACTTATGGTTTAGATCTAAAATGTTCTCACATTTTTCCAGCAGAGTCCTGCTGTGGGGGTGACAGGAAGTTAAGAAAAATCTATAGATACATAGTAAAAGGAAAACTAGGACCAGGTAGGTCCTGCCCTATCTGATGGAGAGGTGGCAAAATTCCAGGATGGTCTGGCTCTATTTATACACAGTAAAAAGGAGAGAAGTGCATGAGGAGGTTGAAAGTGCAAGGTCTTGTGTTTTGCTGAGAATACTGAAAGCAAAACATTCTCAAAGCTCTCTATGCTATAAGTACCAGGGAAGAACACCAAGGCCAGACACCTGCTGGGCTGGCCTTGACTAGTCCCAACAACTTGTTTATATGGTTTGCATCTAGAGCTCCATGTTCTCAGGCCTGGCCTTGCTCTAGCCCCACATGTGTGGTCTGTCTCCAGCCCAGCCACTCATTTGAAAGTGGGCAGATCAGAAAGGGTAGGTAGGTCACACATTGAGGGCATAATTTAAAAGGGTGCCTTCTTGCTCAGGTCCGCCTTTGTTCCTCTGTTTCCTGGCTTCTATGGGTTAAGCACATTTTCCTCCATGCTCCCCTGCCATGCTGTTTCTGACTTAAAGACAGCCAATCATGGACTGATACCATGAGCCAAAGAAAACCAATGTGACAATTAGCCCTTTCCTGCCTATAATGAAAATGTGAGAAGAAAGAAACAGTTGCAGGATGGAATTTTGAGGTAAGAGGGAAGCAGAACATAAAGATTTAGAAACTTTTTAAAAGCAGCAAAGAACAAAGAGTATGATTAAGAAAAAGAATAAAGGACATGCCCACTTGACTATTATAAGGAGATTACTATGGATAGAAGGAAGCCAAATGCTATTCATCAAGGTGTGGAAAATAGTACATTGTGCCTTTTTTTAAAAAAAAAATCAAACAGCGGTGGCTCTACCTTGAACTCTAGCCCATCCTAGATAACCTTTCCTGAACATAATAAGCTACAGAACATCTCTGCTCAGTTCCATCCTGGAAACTGTTACAAACCAAAGATAGCTTGCCATGGGGCAAAGATTTTCTGTTTTCCACATCCCCCTCTTCTCTGTTCTCCCTTCTTCTCAACAACCCCTGGAGTCACACAAGTTATCCAATCATGACAGATTGTGAACCTCCACACAAGCCAATGAGAAGGGTCAGCTGCTCTTCCTGTGTTAGGGATAAAAGGGAGGAACTCTCCTTTCTACTGTAAGCCTGCTACCTCATGCTTGAGCCCTTTTGCAAAAGTAAAAGCCTTGTCAAGATTTCTTGATGTTTGAGTGTTTTGCTATTGGCATTGACAAATTGAGTCTGGAGCTCTTTTCCAACAAAGCTAATGGGAGAATGACCCTAAAGAATTTCAGAGATTTTTGAGCCTGCCATAGACATCACAGGCCTACAGTACCAGGGTCTAACCAGGGATGGCAAACCTTTTAGAGCTTTTAATAATATATACAGCCTGCTATGGCATGCATTTCTTGGGTTCACCACTACTGGCCTAGAGGATAGAAAGAACTCAGGTGGTCAACAGCACCTCAAGGCTTACTGCCTGAAAAGACCTTAGGTCTCTTCCCTGCATTCTGGTTCATCACTCCTTAACTGCATGTGGTGACTCAAGTAGGCCCAGGTGTGGCTCATGTTACTTCTTCAGGGGGTGCAAGTGCTTTAATGACAGTCAATCATGGACTGATACCATGAGCCAAAAAAATCTTTAACAGCATTTGTATGGATTAATTTTGCAGATGCATAGAGTACAAAAGCTATGGAGCATGACTTCCACCTGGGTTCCCAAGCATGTCTCTGATAGCAGCAGGGTCATTTCTGAGTCTCAACTAGAGAAATATCTAGTGGAGTTTAAGAGTGAGATTTCCCCAGCCCCAGAACTACAGGAACACCAGCACGCACCACCACCCTGTGAAAGCCACAGACATGTTAACTCCAGTGTGTGAGATACACCCAGAAAAGCTGTAGAGGTGAGGCTGCCAAGGAACTTGGGAACTTAGTGTGTCTGGGAGAAGGGCACAGAATCAAAGATTATTCTCCAGGTTCAAGTTTAACTTTTACTCTGGTGGGTTTTGAATTTGGTCAAGATTTATTACCCCTTTATTCTTTGCTATTTTTCCTTTTTGGAGCAGAAATATCTACTCTATTCCTATCCTTCCACTGGATTTTGTGATGGAACAGATGTATAGTATTTTAGTGTATTTGAGAGGAGATGAATTTGGTATTAAGTTCTTTATTACTATAATTAAATACCCCAGGAACTAACTTTATAAGGAAAAGACATTTTATTTAGTTCACAGCTGTGGAGATCCAAGCGCATACCACACCATCAGCTGTGCTCTGGGGAGGCCCTCTTGGCTGAAGATGTCAAAAAAGTGAGAGTATATGAGAGAAGAAATAACATACTGAAATAGAAAACCAGAGAGACCCTCAGGGGTCTGCCTTCCCTTCGAAAAGCATGCCCCTAAGGGACCTAAGGATATCCAACTAGGCCTTGCCTCTTGAAATTACACTCCATCTTCCATTACCTACACCAGAGGGACCAAGCCTCAAACACATAAAACTTTGAAGGGGGCAAGCATGTCCAAAACAGAAGGTGGCCAGGGCACAATACTATAGTTTGAATGTTTGTGTTGTCTCCCAAATTGATTAGTTAAAACCTAATCCCCAGAGTGGTAGTATTAAAAAGTGGCTGGCTGGCTGTGATGATAACACACCTGAAATCTCAGCACTCTGGAGGTAGAGGCAGGAGGATTTCAGATTTGAGCACAGCCTGGGCCACTGACCAATCTAGTGAAAGCCTGTTTCAAGAGCTTTAAAAAATGGTGATGGCTTAGGAATGTAGCTCAATGTGAAGATCCTGGCTTCAATCTTCAGTACCACAAAAAAGAATGGAGGCCTGCAAGAGGTCTCATGTACCTTCATGGATGGGCTTTGAACCCTTATAACAGAGTTCAGTGTTGAAAGGAGCAGTTTCTCTTTCACAACCTTCTTCTGTGGGGGTCCATAGCAAGAAGGCTCTCATCACATGCTAGTATCTTGATCTTAAAGTTTCCCAAACTCCAAGAACTGTGAGAAAATAAATGTATACTCCTTATGAACTATTTAGTCCCAGGTAGCAGCACCAAAAAATAGAGTGCTCAAGATATGAAGTGGCTTTTAAACATGAGTTAAAATTCAGAAGCCTCAAAAGTCAATATTAATAGATTAGAATGATGGTTAATTTTGGGTATCAACTTGATGGAGGAATTCCTAAATTGGTAAAGCATATTTCTGAGTATCTATGAGAGTGTCTCTGGAGAAGACCAGTGTGTGGGCCACCAAACTGAGAAGGAAATACCCACTCTGAGTATGGTGGCATCATGTAATATGCTCTGCACCAAGACAGAATTGATAAAGTAGAAGAAGCTGAAACACGTCACTACTGGGCCCTCCTTGAGTGTTATTTTGTGTTGCTGTCACCTGTATACATCAGCTTCCAGATGCTTTAGCTTTTTTTTTTTTTTTTTTTTTTTT
>NW_004524659.1:9536543-9544239 GCF_000260255.1 Octodon degus
TGAACTCAAGTCCTTGCACTTGCCAGGGAAGCACTTATTCTACTGAGCCATCTCCCCAGTCCCCCTTTTCTATTATTTTTAAACTTTTTAAAAATAAGGACAAAAGATGCAAGGTTTATGGAAAGGAAGACTTAATGTTTTAATCATTTGATCAATCTTACATGCCTACATCTCGTAGTCTGAGCAATAAATTTGATGATAATAATGCTATATGACAACCACTATTAATTTCATGTTCTTGTCTTTGTTCTTGTTATTTGCTTTTCTATTTTTCCTCTTTAAAATAAAATTTAAAGAAAGATTTACTGCCTAGAATTGTCTTTGTTCTAATTTCTCAAGTCATCCTCATTTTTGTGGGCTTTTGCCTCAGAATTGCCCTCCACTTCCTGCCCTTCAATCTATGAATTGTTAAGGACTCAATAAATACTAGCAGGCCAAAGAAGTATTTATCTTAGCTCCAAGAGTTTTCTGACCTTCCTGGATCCCCAAAGATTCCTTGTCTACTTTATTTGAGCATTCACTGTATACCCATTTTAGATCAGTCACTTGGCCAGCTCATGATACATACCCAGCACAAAACTGAAAAGCAATGAACAGATCATGTTATCTGTATTGTTATTTCAAATACACATTCCACCTCAGGAAATTGTTCATGTCAATTCCTCCCATGCACTACCTTATATTTTATTACTTGGGTTCCTATCTAAACATGGTGTTATATGGGCTTTGCTCATTTATCTTCCATTTGGTCCAGACTATTAGTTCTTTATTTTTTTTGCTTTTGTTTTGATAGGGTCTTGCTATCTAGTTCAGGCTGACCTTGCACTTACTATGTAGCCCAGTTTGACCTCAAACTCCTGTTGATCCCCTTACTTCAGCCTTCCAAGGGCTTGTATCACCACACCTGACTGTTGTTAGTTCTTTCACCCACTCCCCAATACCTCCTTGAATATATCACCCAGGGCCACTATATTCCCTCTTACCAATTAAAGATATTTCTAGGCAAATGACAGGTTTATACAATATTCAATGTAATACCAAATAAAAGAAGTCCAACGGGAGAAATTATAGATATTTTCCTACTTGGGTATTCTAAAGTGCCTGGAGCTCCGCCACTTTCATTAAAAAAGAAAGTAAAAATGCAGATCAATACTGTATAGAGAGCTTTTTACCAGGATGGCGCCAAAGGTAAAGAAGGAAACCCTGCCTCTCCCAAAGCTAAAGCAAAAGCAAAAGCTTTGAAGGCCAAGAAGGCCATGCTGAAAGGCATTCATAGCCACAAAAACAAGAAGATATGAAAATCACTCACTTTTTGCTGTCCCAAGACACTGTGGCTCTGGAAGTAGCCCAAATACCCTCAGAAGAGTGCCCCCAGGAGAAACAAGCTTGACCACTGTGCCATCATCAAGCTCCCCCAGACCACAGAGTCAGCCATGAAAAAGATCAAGGACAACAACACACTCGTGTTCATTGTGAATGTCAAATCCAATAAGCACCAAATCAAGCAAGCTGTAAAGAAGCTCTAGGACATTGATGTTGCCAAGGTCAATACCCTTATCAGGCTTGATGGAGAGGAGAAGGCATATGTTCGACTGGCTCCTGATTATGATGCATTGGATCTTGCCAACAAAATTGGGATCATCTAAACTGAGTCCAGCTGGCTAATTCTAAATATATACTTTTTTTCCAGTAAAAATAAAAAATATACTATACGGAAATGAACTCCACATAAAGAAGTAGCTCAGATAAAGTATAGAGCTGAGAAAATTTACTGTAAAGTGCAATATATACACACTATGGGAGTAGAGAAAATACTTACAAGTAAATGGTATAGTGACATTCAGTAAAAAACAAAAAAGAAATAAAAGAAAATTCATCCACACAGGTAACCAAGGAAAAAAGAAAGTTATGAATTCAACCAAAGTAGAGGAAAGTCACATGGCCACCCAGAGGCTCAGTGGAAACAACATAGGTTTTGAGCTTTCTATCATAATTCTGCATCTAGGAACCCAATTTTTCTACCTTTAACAAACTGATTAACCTATCTATGGATCCTCAGTTTTCTGTTTGGCAAAATTAGGTTACTTTGTAAATACAGTATGAAAATAAGAGAATATATTTGTAACATATCTAGCAGCATCTGGCTCATTATATATACTCAGTAATACTTATCATAAAACAAATCTATACTCATTAAGTGATTCTTTCACTCATATTACTAATATGCTTAGGTATTATTACATTCACATCTGAACACAGATTATGCAATAGGTTAGCTGTCAAGTGATAAGACAACAAAAAAACAAGAACAACAACAACAAAAGAAAGGTAAAGGTATACAGTTTGAGGTTAAAAAGGATCTAGGCAATGAATCTGATATCAAAGACAGGTAATTTTCAGTTGGTTATAGTCTACAATTGGATGGAAGTTAGCCAGATGGCTGTGATCAATTTTGCCATCCAACAAGAATGGTACAGTACATAGGCTGATCTATAATGTTGAAAGAAGAGGTCTCACTAGACTGTAGACATTCCCACATGCTGAACTGGCGGGCTAAAGACAAATGGGAAGATTAGTGGATGCTGGTTCTGCATACTGGAAATAGATATTTGTACTGAACCTCTATACACTTGTTTCCTCCCCTACACCACAGAGTCCAACAAATATTTACATAGTATTTACTTAGTATTAGGCAAGAAAAGTAATACAGAGATATTATACCATTTTATATAAGGAATTTAAGCTCTCATGGATTTTGGTATTAGTGATAGGTCTGGATTAAAAACCCTGAAGATATTGTGGGATAACTGAACTGATGAAGTAAATCATTATATTACTGGCATTAAACCCAGGAGATTCTAGAAGGAAGTCTAGAGGAAAAAGATCTGGGGCCTATAGGGAAATCTCAAGGAGAAAGGAGGTTTACTACTAATGCCCAAATTATGTTTTAATGAATAGCTTCATCAATGACACAAACTTAGAAATTATTATTTTTTTTTTAGAAACTTAGAAATTAGATTACCTCCTTTAAAAGACTACATATGGAACTATGCTATCCAATACAGTAGCTACTAACTATACATGACAAATTAAGCTTAAATTAATTAAAATACAATTTTAGTTCCTCAATCATACTATCCGCATTTCAAGCACAAAAGCCAAATAAATATAGCTGTTGGCTTCTGTACTGAGAAGTACAAATATTATTTCTTTTTTTTTTTTTTTTTTTTTTTTTTTTTTTTTTTTTTGGCAGAACTGGGTATTGAACTCAGGCCCTTGTGCTAGCCAGGGAAGCACTTATTCCACTGAGCCATCATCACACAAAATTCTGTTAAGCAGTATTGGGTACAAACTAAAGTTGATATGACAAAGATCTTGTGGCTAAAGACAGAAAAGCCGTAATAGGAGCCAATTACAGGGATAAAAACTCGGAAAAGAGTTTTGGAAAAAGAAAACAGTGATCAGAATTATCTTATACATTTCAATAAACTGAGGAATATGAAAATTAAGAAAAGCCCCTAAATTAATCTGACTATAAGGGTTGAAACCAGGTTGAAAATAGTAAAACAGTGGAAGAGAATTTGAAGTCAAGGCAATGAGTAATTGGAAAAGGAAGGGAGTATGTTTTGCAGGAATACTAAAAACATCCTAAGATATATTATGAAAATAACTTAAATTACAATAAATAAATTTGAAATATAACTTCTCCTAAAGAAAAAGGAATATACTGTATACATACTTTTTTTAACATCTTGTGAATGTGTATCAGGTCAGTTTCAGTCAGAATTCCATAATGATTTTACATCTGAACTTAGAAAATTATTCACAAGGGACTGGTGAGATAGCTCAGCCATCTAAGCAGCTGCCTGGCAAGTGCAAGGACCTGGATTCAATCCCTGGTACCACATGCTGCATACTGGGTGCATTGTGCTGGCCACCAAAACCAGGCATGGTGGTGTAAGTCTGTAATCCCAGTGCCAGAAAAGTTGACACAGGTGGGTCACTATGAATCTGAACTGCATAGCAAGACCCTGAACCAAATAGATAAATGAAAGATTTCTTAAAAATGAAAAAAGAAGGGCCAGCCTGATAGCTCAGCAGACTAAAGCACCTGCTTAAGCAGAGCGCAGTGACTGGGGTTCAATCCCCAGTGTGCCATGCCAGCCCCGTCTATGGGGCACCCTGAGAGAGCAATTCAGATTGGGCATGGTGGCGCACACCTGTAATCCCAGTTCTTGGGAGGCTGAAAACAGGAGGATCACTACGAGTTCAATCTGCATAGTGAGACCCTTTAGGCCCTGCCCTAAATACAGAAAAAGAAAAATGAAAATTATTTACAAACATATGGACAAAATGATCAATAATTCAAAAATTCTGAAGGAAAAAGAAGTTTATAGAACCAATACTGTGACCTAGGACCTTACATTTAATGCCTTCCTTCCATTAAAATCTTGGTGAAGCCAAACATAATAAAATATGCCTATACTCCAAGTATTCCGGGAGGCTGAGGCAGGGGATTACAAGTTTGAGCCCAGACTGGACAGTTGGATGACTTACCAAAACTCGGATGCAAGAAGTAAAAAGGGATGGGGATGTAGCTCAGTACAAAGGTTCTGGGTTTAGTCCCCAGTACCACATCAAAAATAGCAAGACAGAATACCAAGAGAAACATACTTGATGCATACATACAATTAGAGAAGGTTTCAGGCCTTAGGTTCAATCTCCAGCACTGGAAAAAATATGCCTAGGATCCAGAAGAGAACAAAGGGGCAGCATGAACACTTGAACCACACCTGACTGAAGGGAACATCACTGGGAGAATACATAGAAAAGTTTCCATATCAATTTAGATCTGTCTGGGCCCTGCAGCTGAAGCTCAGCATTAGGACTGCGCCTTAATGTCTCTCCTTTTCAGCAGAAATAAAAATATTCAAGCAATGAAAAAATGTATAAGATAGAAAGATTTAGAGTATATGGTGTTGTGTGTCATCTAAGAAAGAAGACACACCTATCTTGTGCAATTGTACAAAAGAAATATAAAAAGCATAAAGCTGAAACTAAAGAGATTAATAATCAACAAAGGGTAGGTGGGGCTGGGGAGATGGCTCAGTAGAGTAAGGGCTTTCCTGGCAAGCGCAAGAGCCTGAGTTCAAGCCCTGGTTCTTCCAAAGATATAAATAAATAAATAAATAAATACAAAGGGTAGGTGGGAAAGAGGTAGGAAGAAGTAGGGAACAGAAATACAGTAGTAGGGATCAGGAGGCAGTAGTAGGGATATATTTCTGAGAATGTAGCTTTTAAAATTTTATTTTATGAAAAAATAAAATATCACAATCAAATAATAAGAGAAAATGATAATTCTTACACTATGTATCATTAGTAACTCAGAGTACAAGACATAAACCAAAAAGTTTCTTATAAAAAAGAAACAAAAATATAACACAAAAGTTTCTTTGTAGTGTGCCAAAATAAACTAGTAGTATAGGTGGAACCAACTAGTATATATACTGATACATTTTTAAAACAATGAAATTTGTAGTTTGGGGAAGTATTCTACCTTTCTGAAGATATATTTTGTTCAGCTATGATACTTAGAAGAAAGTAATGTTGCAGATTCCCTGGCCCACAAATAAATAAGCAAAATAAACCAGCACTTGTTAGGGACCCAAAGTGGAATACGAACAGTAACAAATGAATGTAAAAGAATCTAACCTAAGTAACTTTTAAAGAAAAAGTATCTTGACTGGATATTGGGACAAAAAAGAGCCTTACACAAATATTAGAACCTGGTTAGTAAATTTGTACTTCATATAAAACTAAGCTAAACACACATACATGCCCATAAAATAGGAATACTAAAATGAACAAACAAATTGTTTCTCATTGTCAGAAAACAAAATTAGAAATAAATGAAGAGGAAGACAAAATACATTCTATGACTCAGGACTAGAATCAAATTGTTAATATAAATGGAGAATTTTGATCATAACATTACTGAGGCAAAAATAAATATAGGGGTGGGTGTGGGTGTGTGTGTGTGCGCATATGTGTGCATGCGCACGCTCGCTTACATGTATTTACTAGTTCTGTCTGCTGTAAGACCTGAAAATAACAACATTATTATAGATAAGTGCATGTCTAGAACCCAGACTTTTGTTTCTAAACATCATTTCCCAATACTAGGTTCTTTGGAGAAATGGTTGAGTCAAGACTTGGTTGGGCAAGGAAAGCAAGACAAACCTGGAACACTTCAGAGTGCCAGGAGGAAGAAAGTGCTCAAAAAATGGATAGGGGATGTGAAAAGGTCAAAGAAGGAAACATACATGAAGAGAGTAATAAGAAAAATCAACATTAGGCCAACACGACAATAATAACTGTTGCAGATAAGATCCACCATCAGATTTTAAAATTAATGGGCAAAAATTTCATAACAAACTGAAAAGTCTCAAAGGATATCTCCCGAGGTCTTTATTAATAACAAATAGTCATTTGTGGCAGCACATGCCTGTAATTCCAGCACTTTAGAGGCTGAGGTATGAAGACTGCTGAAAGTTCAAGACCAGCCTGGGCTACGTAGTGAGTTCAAGGCCAGCCTGAACTACAATGTGAGACTCTGTCTCACAAAAAGACAAAACAATAACAACAAAAAACCACCAAGGAATTTGCAATGAAGTAACCAAGCAGATGTCATCTTTACTGAGTAAATTCAGTGTCGTTGATAATCAGATATCTACATTCAGAATACTTTAGTATTGTACTCTGTCAATGGACATAACATTATTTCTGTGACATTCTGTTAAAAAATGCATTACCTCAATCAAATCATAAGAAGCATCAGATAAACCTAAACTGAGTAAAAGTAGACATAATGAGGCATTTGTCTAGAGTGAAGAAGCATCAGAAGGCTCCAGAAGAGATTTCTCCAAGATCAAGTCAACAGATTAGCTACTGCATCTAAGTGTTTTAAGAGACTTAGACAATTAATGGAGAGTTGAGACTTAAACTAGGGATATGTACATAGAAAACTAAGCAACAAACACACATAAACAAAACCTCAAGGTCATTATTAACTCTGGGAATACTAAAAGTCTTAAAGCCAGATGCAGTGGTGCACACTTTAATTATGGGTTAAGACAGGAAGTCTCCAAGTTTGAGCTCAGCCTGGGCACCATTGCAAATTAGCAAGACACTGCCTCGAAATTTAAAAAAAAATTTTTTTAAAGGGCTAGGTATGTAGCTCAGTGTGGAGGTCATGGGTTCACACACCAGTACCACCAAAAAAAATTATTAAAATGTATCTTGATTTAGGAAGAACATGTCTAAGACTAACAATAAATAGCCATAATAATATAAATAATGGAAATTCAGTCAAAATTCTGATACCAAAAATTAGAAGGATGGGAAGTGTGTGAATCTATATATGTACATGTGTTGGGTTCAGGGTAAGAAAATGTTAGATCCTTATTTTCATAGTAGAAGATACAAGAGAAGAACAAAGCCTGAAAAAAATAAACAAATATTAAACATATTTTCAGAGATGTAAGGAAACACCCAAAGAAGTTACAAAAGAAGAGAAAACAGATACTTCTAGAGAGACAACTGGAAAATAAGGCAAAATGATTCCTCTTTTAAGGAAAAAGTCCTTGTAAAACTACTAACTTACTTAAACAATGTGCATACATAAGCTTGATAGTAT
>NW_004524659.1:9544854-9545930 GCF_000260255.1 Octodon degus
AGGGGATCCTTAGGTGAAAGCAAATTTTCTTGGAAAGCACATGCTAAGGAGATTTCAGGTGCCACTGGAACGAAGCTCAGGCAGCCTCTTCAAGATCACATGGGTGGGCTCCTCATAGTGACCCTCCCTGCCCAGTTATCTGTCACTCACCTGCACAGTGACCATGTGACATCTGTCTTTCAACCATCCAAGGCTCCTTCTTTTGCTCCAATAAGGAGATCATTTCGGGTTTAGAAATGGAGAGTCCTATTTCCAGGGTAAGAAAAAAATCAAAGCAAGTAACACACAAAATCAGTATGTTGCAGGTGTTCAGGTCTCACACCCAATCTCTTGATCAACAGTCAAGGAAGGATAGTCAAGGAAGAGTCAGAGAATGGAATGATGCTTGTATGGAGGATAAGGAAGATGAAGCTTCTTCCACTGCAGCTGTTCTTACAGTTCTAGAGCAACTGTAGCCTCCCCTAGGCATTAAATTGAAATTCTCAGTTCTCTACCCAGACCTACTGAATCAGAAACTACAGTGGCTCCAAAACTTTACTAAGCCTCAGGATCTTTCAGAGGGCTTATTAAAATCCAGATTACTAGGCCCATTCCCTGACTTTCTGATTTTGCAGATCTAGACTGGGGCTTCATAATTTACATGTTAACAAATTTCCACAGTAAGTTGTTGTTGCTGTTCCAAATCACCATTCTTTAGGAAAGAGAACTACTGATTTCCAACTCTATGAACTACTTTAAATCATTTCCTGGAAGAGGTAGATATTCAATGAATCACATGTGAGATGTTCTAAATATTCCCAGTAGAGGAAGCAAAAATGCCCCAAATGGAAAATTTTGAATGGAGAATAAATATCCTTACCAAGCCATACCAAGTTCCTGTAGTTCTCCAACATGACTTCCCTGTATAAATCTTTCTGAGATGAATCAAGCCATTCCCACTCCTCTTGGGAAAAGTCTAGCGTCACATCTCTAAAAGTCACCAATCCCTGAAATAAGGAAAAAAAAATAACCTTGCTCCTTAGGTGCTCAGGCTTTCACATGGTCCCAGCCAAAAAAAGAAAAAAAAAAAAAAAAAA
>NW_004524659.1:9546533-9550135 GCF_000260255.1 Octodon degus
AATAATGAAGCATACATGAAAAGATTTCAATAGAATTTTCCTTGGTAGATTATAGAAAAAATCTGGGAAAATCTTATATGTCCAAAGATAGCTTACTCTATAGTATAAACTATAAGCTGCATTAAGAGGAAAGAAACCTTTGTTTTAAGCTGATGTATATCCTGTATTAATTTAAAAATTTACCATGTGGTATCATAAATATTTGTTATTTGGTGAATAAAAGTTGGTTTTAGCTAGATGTAGCGGCACATATCTATACTCCTAACACTAGGAGGCTGAGGCATGAGGACTACAAGCTTGAGCCCAGCCTGGGCTACTAATGAAATCCTGCCTCAAAAAAATTAAAAAGACCTGGAGATACAGTTTTGTATGGGGCCTAAGATTAATCTCTAGTACTAAAAAAGGATGAACATTCTATAATATATTTGAAGGAAAGTACTCAGGGCTTTGAAATGACAGCATTACAGTTTGTATATACTAACTTTCATTGAAAAAATAACAAAATATCAAACACAGTTATTCTACCTAGTGAAAAAAAGGCAGAATATGCCGTAAAGGGGGAAAAATGCACACAAGTACATAGTGTTATATAACTTCCACGTGCCCTCTTCTTTTCCTATGTTCTAGGCAGCTGACATATTGACTGCATCAATAAACTCCCTTGCCCCACTTCATTTTCATTTGCGTTCAGCCACATGCAAGAGATGGAGGGAGGTGAATAAGGTAATATATTTATTCTTCTTGGAGCCATCCCTGAAGCACCACCCTTGATAGTCTCTGCTTGTCAGTCATAGCTCACAGTTCCTGTTGGGGCCTTCTCTACTCAGCTCTGTCTCAGTTCAAGCCTACACTTAGAAAGGATCTATGCTCTTATGAGTCCCAGGTATAGCACTATTCTGTATAGTTTCTCTATAGCCTAAAAGTATCTTGTGGGGCAGGGCTGTGTAAGGGTGAAGTTGCTGACTACAATCTTTGAAGACAAGATAAAGCTGCAGCTGCAGTCTGCTGAACCTCACTCAAAGGATTCAAGGGCAATAAAACTGCTAACCTTAGAGATCAAACAACTCTTTTAATTGGCAAAATTTACTGCCTTTGTTCTAATTTGTCAAGGCCCTGCTCATTTTCTCAGGCTTTTGCGTCAACTGTACTCTTAACTTCCAGCACCCCACAATTTGTGGAAACCCAATAAATACAGTGATCCAGAAAAGCACTAGTCTTATCTTCAAGAGAGTTCTGACCTTTCTGGACTCCCACAACCATACTTGCAATTATCTTTATTTAAACCCCTTCCATAAACTCATCTCTAAAATCAGGCACCTGATGAGCTATCAACAGTATCTCAGAAATAACCCGAGGGGTGGGGGAAAGAAAGTCTTTTGAGTTCCTTGCTGGGATCCTGATACACATGTTGGTTTCTAGCATATTCTATCATACATCCCTCACAAGGACTATTAGATAACTTTACAATACATCTCTAAAGCATTCCTTCTCCTCTCTGTATAAATACTTCATCCTGCCTTCTGTTTCTCAAACCACCACCAACTCTTCATTCTCACTTGGAATTCCCTTATCCTCCTACTTACTGACCTATACCTATTCTCATATCATCTGCCTTCCCTCCATTACTAAGGATAAAACTCTACGCTCCTAAAAACAGTCCATCTGCTTGTTCACACTAGGATACTATCTCCTTTGTATCACGTTTCTCATTCAACTGAATCCTTCTAATCAACATAAAAACCAAGGTTGCATCATCTATCTTATAATAAAATACATGAATAAATACATAAACTCCCTTCCATATTTGTACTCTACTATTGTCTCATTCTTCTACTCTTAATAACAAAATGCTTCCAAAGAGTGACATATAACAATGACATCCAACAGAAATATGTAAGATAAATATATAAGTTTTCCAATAGTCACCATAAAAAGTAAGTAGAAATAGGTGAAAATAATCGAATATTATTTAATCCAATATATCTAAAATGTTATCATTTCATCATGTAATCAGTGTAAAAATTAGTAATGAAATATCTTGCACTCATTTTTATACTGAATCTACAAAAGCCAGCATGTATTTTCCAGCTCTAGCTATCTCAATTCAAGATAGTCATATGTGACTGCTGGCTACATTATTCCAAGTCTAGACTGACTGTCCCCATTCTTTTTGTGGTCCCACCGTCTTAAAAAATGAGGTAAAATGTCTGTTAACAGAGTCAAAGCAACTTACCTGACACATAACGTTACAAAGGCCAACAGCCATTCTTCCTTCTTCAGTTTCTCTTTTGGTAAAGAACAAAATGTTGAAAAGGAAGAGTTAAAGAAGGAAAAATGACATTCTTGTTCTATGCTGCTGGTGTGTGATTCACAGATACAACTACTGTCCTTCATGACATCCACATCCTGCTTATGCGGAGCAGTCTTACCTTTTACAAGATCTGAAAAAATTTGTGAAAAAGTTCAATTCAATGCTGAACTTAACCTTGAAAGTCTTAACCTATATTGAGGACACGTACTCCAAATGGAAGAAAATCCAAGTCTACCCTGTGGCCAACAAGGCAGGTTATCATCTGGCCCCTGTCTATCCTTTGATCTCATTTGCTATCCTTTTCCTTTTCATTCATTCCTCTCTGTATTATTCCTTAAACACTATGCACACTTGTCCTTCATGGCTGTTGCTCTTGCTTTTTCTTTTATCTGGAAGGCTCGCCTTCTAAATACCAACAGGTGTCTCTCCCTGGACCTGTTCCTGTGTGTGTTGAGTTGTCACCGTATCAGAGAGACTTCTCTGAAAATTTTAGCCACACAGAACCTCCTTCCATTTATGCCCCTTTCCTTATCCAGAGTTAGTTTTTTTTTTTAATTTATCACCATTCTTCTTAGAATTTATCTGACAGTGTCATACACATTGTGTTTATTCTTTATCTTTCCACATAAGATTAAGATCCAAGAAAACTAGTACTTGTTTGGTTCACTGGTGTAGTTTAGCACTAGAACAACACTGTAAGTGCTCAAACCAGATAAATGAACAAATCTACTGTCTCTCCTATAATATATATAGCAGTATTGCGACTGCTGTGCATGTTGTTATCTCATACACTCCTCAAAAAATGAAAAAGAAAGTATTATTATCTTCATTTTACTAGTAAGTGAAGTGGAGGTTCAAGAAGTTTAAACAACTAACTCAGAGTCATAAAAGTCCAAATGAAAAGTGGCTCAAAAAATTGTTCTTCTTTCAAGGAGTCACAATATCTGGATGGAAAATACTCAACAAAACCTGGTCAGTTACACAACAATACTCAACAAAACCTGGTCTTCTTTCAAAACACCACAACATCTGGAGGGAAAATACTCAACAAAATTGAGGTCACATAATCCTTAAAGAGGGATGGTAAATATTACTTTTGCTACCACACAGAAAAGCAGTGGCATAAGGGAAACACTGACAAATTTTCATACTAAACCAACAAGCTATGTAGCCTAAAGTAAGTTGCTTGTATTCTCGGAGCCAGGATGAGACGAGATGAAAATGCTCCATGCTGTTGGCTGGGATCAAGCCTCAAGATAGAAGCTGTGACTTCCTGGGGCTTGAAAGATTA
>NW_004524659.1:9551555-9554450 GCF_000260255.1 Octodon degus
TCCAATAACTTACCCTTGAGATTACAAATATAAACTTCTAGGGGGCTGGGGAGATGGCTCAGTAGAATAAGCGCTTCCCTGACAAGTGCAAGGGCCTGAGTTCAATCCCTGGTTCCGCAAAACAAAACAAAACAAAACAAAACAAAACAAAACAAAACAAAACAAATATAAACTTCTTGGACTGAGATGAGGACCAGGAAGGGCTCTCTGTTCTTTCTTTCCTCACTATAAAGGCTACATGAGACTACACATCATATAGAGATCAAAAACAACCCTCTCCAACATCCTCAGAGCTGAGGGTTCCCATTTTTCACTCCCACAATGTGGAAAAAATCAAAGAAATTTATTAATTAAAAAGAAGAGTCCAGAGCCAAAATGCTTGAGTTTGAGTCCTGGTACTGGTAATAACTGTATGATTTGGAGGAAGTAATATTAATCTTTCTATGCTTCACAGTCACAAACTAGGTCCTAGACAATCAAGCTCATGATCTCACATACACATACAAATTCTCAGTCACATAATATACACAGTCATACAATCACACCAGTAATCTTACAGTCATAGTAGCTCAAAGACAGAGGTGGTCACACACAAGAAACAGTTACACCCAGTTACACACACAATGGCATGCCACACATGGTTAGACTTTTTGTCACAATTATTATACCTGGAGGAACAGGTGGTCATGGTTACACAATCATCTGTTGTCATACACACTCCAACACATTTGTGTCTGTACAGATAAGTAGTCAAACAAGTCACACACACACACACACACACACACACAATGTCACACCTTGGTGTCTCATAAATCCATACACAGTGACACAGTTGTACGAGCAAGGGCAGTCACACAAAAAGCACACTTACTCGCAATTCTCTCAGCAATAGTCACACACAGGCATGCACACACAAGGTGACACACGATATAATATTCTGGCACACCCACAGCCTATCACATACTTTATACACGATAACATAGTGACATAGTTTATCACACACACAGCAGCCCCGGTGCCAGAGCTGTCCCCACCAGTCTATCCCCAGCAGGGCCCCCATCTCCTACCCTAGGCTGGGATCGGGCCTAACTCACCTTTCCGGTCCGCGGGCTCTGGAAACTGGTCCAGAGATATAGACCTGCGACGTCAATGCCCAGAAATCTTCACGTGGCTGAGCACAGAGAGAACTGAGGAGTGCAGAACAGAGCTCAGATGGACCTGAACTGGCGAGTCAGCATTCTCCGTCCGGCCCCGCAAACTACCAGCCCCAGAATGCTTCGCGCCTCAGTCTTTCGTGCTGAACTACATTTCCCAGAAAGCACCGCGATAAATCTCCACTTGGTGCCTACAACTTGTGGTTGGTGCACTGGACTGTGTAGATTGTGCCTGCTTTGTGTGAAGAAGCTAAGTTCTGTCAAGTTACTGGGTGTGATTCAGCGCTTGAGTGTGGTGGTTACACACCTTTGTCCATATCTCTGTCCTGCACACCATTGTGTTTGTGAACCAAAAGCAGACGAGGAATTCTGCCTGAACTTTTGATTACTTGTTTTGGTGCTAAGGGCTGAACCCAGGCCCTTTTTACTGAGCTACATCCATAGCCCTTTTTTATTTTTAGGCAGGGTTTCATAAGGTGTCCAGGTTGTGCTCTTTCTGCCTCAGCCTCCCAGAGTGATGGGATCACAGGCTTTCTTCACCACACCTGGCTAAACTTCTGAATTTTCAATCACGTTCCTTCGTTGTGTGGGTTTGAGGTGTGCCATGTCGAAAATGTGAGATTATGGGTGGATGGGCCACCTCCAGGATAGAGGTGACCATTTGTCATTGTTCTTGTGCCAGAAGTCGCAGTTGTTTGCAAAAAGCTAGAAGCTTTTTCTGTTTCTGGGTTTACCTTTAGGATTGAATCTGGAGAAGCACTTCTGTGTCTCTGTGTGTGTCTGGCTGGCTTTCATTTTGTTCTGTACGCTAATAACTCACTGTGCGTGAGGTCAGAGTTACTTTTTATTTTATTTTATTTTACTTTGTACCAGGAATGGAACTCAGGACCTTGTATTTGCCAGGTAGGCATTTATTGCCACTGAGCTACATTGCTGGCCCTAGGCTTTAATATCCCCTCTCTACCTGTACCCCAAAGTAATTCCAGTCACAAAGGCATACTTATATTCCATTTTTATAAGGTTGGTCATTATTATCAAAGTTGTTAATAATTTGGTAGCCTGTTGCTCTGGTGTTCCTCTTACTGTTGATTCCACTTTACAGCTTCATTTAAGACTCAGAAAACTGCCCACCACAACTAGCGCAGGATGGTGCATCTGTAGTCCTAGCACTGTGGGAGGTGAGGCAGGAGAGTTGTAAATTCCAACAACTCTTGAGCAATTTAGCAGCTTAAGAAGACTATCTTTTAAAAAGGGGGGATTGGGGACTCAGGATGTAGCTCTTGGAAAAAAGACACTTTACAAAATCCTAGAAAGGAGAAAGCAAGGAGAAATTTCTTAGAAGTTATTCTTGGAAGAGATACTATCCAACCCCCTGCCACAGAGAGTCTTTTAAAAGCTAAAACCACAGAGCCTGGCTTCTAGGGCTGAAATGATTGCTGTTTACTCTGTAAAACTGGGCACTTTTACTTTCGAAGGAAAGCAGTCAACTGGTATTGTTTGAAGCCTCTGTCCTTTGTCTGAATTACCTGAGCTGCTCTGAAACTTTCCATCCGCCTGCTTCAGTCTTCTAGAGCACTGGGATTATGGGTATTGAGGGATTATGGGTACCTGACTGAAAGATACTTTGGCTGATAAAAAAACACTTTGGTCTGTGCAGCTATCTTTGTAAGTCAGTATTTGATTATGAGAAGGCTTTTAGTGTCATTATTTACTTTTCTTGTATCAGACATTTTTATCACTT
>NW_004524659.1:9554550-9581704 GCF_000260255.1 Octodon degus
ACACAATTTCACTAAACAGATTAATATCAATTTCACAGTATTTGTTATATTGCATAGTATTGTCTTTAATTTGTAATTTTTATTAAAAGAATATATTTTCCCATGTTTATGTTATTATCTAAAATATTTTATGGTGAACTACTGCTTCCACAACTTCAGTGTTCTCAATATCCCTTACACGTAAGAATCATGTCATATGATGTTTTTATCAACTGTTATGTACCTTGGACTGGGGATTTAGCTCAGCAACACAGCGCCTGCCTGGTAATTGCAAGGTCCTACACTGAATTCCCAGTACAAAAAAAGCCCATCAACAACAAAAATGCTATTATGTACCTTATTTATTTTTTGAAAGAATGAGTTCTTGTCTAATTCGAGAATGAAATAAAATTAAAAATAAACCAAGAAGGGGCTGGGGAGATGGCTCAGTAGAATGAGTGCTTGCCTGGCAAACACAAGAGCCTGAGTTCAACCCCCAGTTCTGGAAAAAAAAAAAAAAGAAAGAAAGAAAAAGGAAAAAAAGAAAAGAAACCAATAATAACCTCATGGCCTAGTCAACACTGAATATGTTTTTCCGTAACCCTGCATAGGGCGGAATAAACCATAACTTTATTTTATTAAGGCATGTTAAATGAATCCATACTCTAATATTAATGCTAGTGAAGAAGATCCCCATACAAATCATGAACTTCATATCTGGGTAAATAAAAAAATCCATGGTTATTTTCTGGGGAAGAATATTTAAATTTAATAGGTAACTTCTATGATCAAAGAACTACATGATTTCTCTTGTAAATGTTCTTTTTTTCTTACAACAAATATTCTTACCCACTTTTTTGGAGGGGTACTGAGGATTAAATTCAAAACTTTCACACTGAACTATATCCCCAGGCTTTTTCATCTTTTTGCTTTTTAATTTTGAGACAGTTGTTATGTCTCATTGTCTCCCCAAAGCCTCATGCAGTCTGGATCAGGCTTCTAGAGTTTATGATTGATTCATGGTCTAATTCTGGGATCATACTACTCTCACCCTGGGGTGGGTGGCCTGTGTATAAGAGCGGGCAAGAGGCTTGCTCTCTGCTGCTCCTCCCTTTTTGCTCTTATTATTTTTGCTGTTTTTTTTTTCTTTTCTGTATTTAGGACAGGGTCTATAAGGTTTCACTATGTAGATCAGACTTGTAATGATTCTCCTGTTTTTTTCAGCCTCCTAAGTGATGGGATTATAGGTGTGCACAACCACGTCCAGTCTCAATCGCTGTCTCAGTGTGCTCCTGAGGGATGGGGGGGGTGGAGAGTGGCGGGGGGCCATCACAGCAGGCCAGGGAATCGAACCCCAGCCCAAGCAGGAACATTAATCCACTGAGCTATTTGACTGGCCCTTGTTTTTGCTGTTTTCTGCCTCCATGAACTGTTTCCCTCTGCCATATGCCACTCTGCCTTGGAGGCAGCCAAATAGGGACTGAAACTTCCACAAACTGTGAGCAAAATAAACCTTACCTTCCTTAATTCTGGGCATCAGGTATTTTGTCTCAGCAATGAGAGATAAGTCCTTTTTTTTTTTTTTGAGAGAGATAAGTTCTAAAACAACAGTTAACTTGTGAAAGTCCCTGGGCTGGCCTCCAGCTCAAGATCCTCCTGCCTCAGTATCCTGAGTATCTGGGATTACAGATGTATGCCACTGTGCCAAGTTCTTACCATTTTATAACTAGGAGAATTGGGGGAAAGGTGTGGTTATAGGCTCTCAACATAGAAACCAGACCAGAATCCAGTTATTAAAATTTATGAGCCTTTTATTACCAGTCAGAGACTGCTTGACCATTCTCACACAGGAGAGGACAAGCAGTGAGGAGCCTTAGAAGTACAGAGGTTTTAAAACTAGAAATTGCATCCTGTTTGGCAAACAAATTGGTCATCTAACACAGACAGAACAGCACCTTTAGGGACAGCATGACTATCACTCAACATACATTCTTTTGGGGAGCATTGTTTAGTTCCCATTTAACACACATCTGCATACACATGGTCTTGACTACCCCAGAAATGCTTTTCAGTTGGTTAGCAACACCTTAGTTATTTTTTACAGTTAGAAACACTTCCACCTTTACTTTGATTTATTTTGTAAGTCTATTCTGGGAACTCTCAGTCTATTGATGATTTATCAGCAGTAAAGCAAGCCTCCTTGTGGTCGTACAAGGAAGCAGGGTCACAGAAAGTTGAACAGAGTAATTTTTTACAGTTTTACATTCATCACAGGTGTGACAACTTATAAAAATTCAGAAAGCTGAAATGTATCAGGAGTTGATACTGTTTTTGTCTCTTTAGCACACTTGCCCATGATAGTACATCTTGCCATATCATTTACTAAGCTTAATTTCACTTTATAAGAGCAATGGGCCTTAAAATGGTATGTCATATTTCCCATGATTGATTCTCCTGCCTCAGCTTCTCAAAATATGCGATTATGGGCAAGCACCACCACAGTATTTCAAATGTAGCCCTTTTTATGTTAACATCTAAAATATTTTACTCACAGATTTAAATAGTGTGAAGATGTAGTTTCTAGCATATTTTCAATACTAACATTTTAGGGTTTTTTAAAAAAAATTTTCCCCCTCTCTATTTTTCTATGGTACCAGGGATTGAACTCAGGACCCTGCACTTGCCAGGCAAGCACTTATTCTACTGAGCTATCTCCCTGGGCCCCAATACTGACATTTTAAAATACAGTAAGATTGATCCCTAGTGTACTGTGCCAGCCCCACCTCCAGAGCATGCTGAGACAGTGCTGTGAGTTCCAAGAATTCTTTATTTCAGAAAATTCCGCTCTGAGTTCCTCTATAACTTTCTGCTGTTGCTTATTTACTATCGATGCTATTAATTCATACATTTGAGCTGAGCTAGTGTCCTCTGCACTTGTTCTGGGTGATCATTGGGTTTCCTCTATATGTTTCTGCATTTGATTCTTTACTGCAAATGTTATTAATTCAGGGATTTATTTTTTCATTTCCAATCTGAGTTCCTCTATACCTTTCTGCAGTTGTTTCTTTATTTCAGAAGCCATTGATTCATTGAGTTCAGCTGTGTGATTCCCATTTTGTTCTGTGTTAGTTTCCTCTGCACTTGTTATGGGTGGGCATGGGGTCTGAGATTGCATTTTGCTCCTTCTCATTGTCATTTTGTGTAGCAGTCTTCTGATATTTGTTGTAGAGCTTTGGTGCAGTTATAACCTTAGCACCTACTGAAGTTCAGGTGCAGATCTCCAAAGTTAGGATTTATCCAATGTGCCTGGCTTGGGTCTGGCTGCTATTCTCAGCTCCTTCCTGCTACTGCCCTTGGGAGTGAACCTGTTGTGCCCCTCTGGCAAGATGTTCTGCTCCTGGACTAGCTGGGTGGTTCTGTCCCCTACTGTCTCTGCAGGGATTGCAGTTGCAGGGTTTTACCCCAGACCTGTATGCCAGGCCTGAGCTGAGTCTGGAGGAGACAAGGCAGAGTAGGGGGGAGAGGAAGCTCTCCCACACACTCAGTGGGCCTGGGCTAGGACTGGATCTGGGGGTCCCTAGAACGCGGCAGAAATTCTCACTCGGCAGGCGAGGTGGGGATGCTGCAGAGTGTTGAGGGGGTTCTAAGGGGGTGGAAGAGGGTCTCACCCACACTGCGCCTGGGCTTGGACCGGGAGGTCCTGCCAGGGCAGGGTAGCCGGAAGCTCTCCCACACCTTAACTTAAGATTTCTAAGAAAAAGTTGACAAACTTTTTTTCACTCTGACCCCAAAGCTATCTTGCTAACACAGTAGCCCTTTCCAGACAAGCCACCACAGCTTAGCCTTCTGTCTTTATGTTTGTCATTCTGTCTGTCCTTGCTTCAGATACAGTAGAAATAGAACAAGTCACAGACATTCTAATATCTCTATCACATTTCAATCATAAATAGCTGGCAGACAGCAGGTATCTCTCAATGTATCATATAAAACAGAAAGGATTTCTTCTGGTTTTCAGAGAAAGTTCTCTAGCCTCCTCACCTGAGCACCTGGTCCAGGAAATAGGCATGGCCCACATAAAGCTCCTGGAAGCAGTCCAGCTTATAGAGGTGAATGATGAACTTGGTATAAATTGTGTACTGCTGCTAGGGGCATTAGAGACTTTTAGAGAATCTAAAGGCAGCAAAGCTTTGAAGATTTCTTAGCTGGCTCAGGTAAAGAGCAAACGATGACAGGTTTGTCAGATTCCAAGAGCCAATCACATCCAACTTCCTGGACACAGTTCCTCTTCAGGACAATCCTTAAAATGCAGAAAGAATAAAATGTAGATCACTATCTTCTTGCACAGGTGGACCAAACATCTTCTTTGCTGAGTCCACTCAAAGAGGAAGGTCTGGAATTCATTTAAAAATCTGGTGAGAATATCAAGCCTCTCAGATTGCTTGGGTTACAGGCAAGCACCACTAGGCTCATTTATGATTCTTTAATTCTGTGCCTCTGTTTTCTTTTTGAATATTTCTAAATGTACTTGTTGATACATTGTGTCAACTTGAGAAGTTTAGAAGTTGAAGTGACTCAGCAGGGAGTTAGGATTCTTAGTTTGTAAACATCCTCAACCTGCACAAGAGGAGGACATGGACATTGTGTGAGTTCTACACCCCCAGCCTCAGAGCAGCTTGTTTATAATCTAAGGAGGGGAGAGAGGCTGGGTAGAAGCTGCAGCTGCTGCCCTTCCCTTTGTTCTTCACTGTTTTCTGCTGTCATGAACTGCTGCCCTCAGCCATGTACCACTCTGTCTGGGAGCCAGCCAACTATAGAGTTAAAGCTCCACAAACTGTGAGCTAAATAAACTTTTCCTCCCTTAATTTTGAGTGTGAGATATTTTGTCCCAGCAATGAGTAAAAAGGAACCAAGACACTAAGACCAAGTATTTGTATCCTATGACTAGGCTCCTTGGGGATGATTTCTGTCAACTTTCTTTTCACATAAATTAGCTATATTGTCCTTTTTCATTGCACGTCCTATACATTTTTTGTTGTTATTATTTTGGCTTTATAACTGAGGACTGGTGCTCCCTCTCTGGCACTGTTGCTGCTGACTGCTGAGAAGCAACATATAGTATCCTTTTAGTGATTTTTACAAAGACTATATTTCTGGTCATGTGTGTTCACTGATATCTGTGTTTCATTTTCTCTAGGATCAGTCAGGTCAGTTGATTTCACAAAGATTTCTTCAAATGCCTGGATCCCGTAAGAAGAAAATGTCCTAAGCTGAATGTGGTGGCGCATGCCATCCCAGCATTCTGAGAGGCTGAGGCAACAGGTTTGAAAGTTCGAGCTTACCATGGGCAGATTATTAACATCCTGTCTCCAAAACAAAAGGGCTGGGGATGTATTAGCACATGAGAGAATGAATGAATGAAGAAAAAGAACATGAAGACAGATGCTACCTAGGAATCCTGTTCAGCTCAAACAAAGACTGAACTCTGTGCTGATCCACAGTGAACTGCCACACAGATAAAAACATAATCGTGATTATCGTAGGACAAGTTACACATTGCTTACCCTAGCATTCCAAGCTAGATTAAGACCATAGCTGCCATCCCCAGAGTAGCTTGCTGTGCAGTTGGGCTTAGGGATTGGTAGCTGTTGTTATCATAACAAAATTCAGCAAACTGTAGTCATTTTTCTTCATGAAGCACAGACTACATCCTGTAACTACAGATCATACTCTATAGTTCTGGAATAGTTGCTTTGGACATCTCTTACCAGCTTGGTATGTGCCCAGTGTTGCACGTAGGATAATATTTCCTATATTTTTTTAAACCAGGTCTTCTCATTCTAGTCAAACTTACTTAGATATTTGACAAAATTTCAGACTCCTACAACTTACACCATTTTTGAGTAATGATTTTCATACTCTAACTCTTTTGGATATTTATACTTTCAGATCTATTTTTTATTATCTTCTCCCTCAATTAGTAGCCAATGGCCTAAACAATGAATCTTATATTGCCATTTTTCATATTAATTTAAATCTTGTTTTATTACATTCTAAATGTGCATATATAGGTGGGTTTATTTTCTATTTTTATGTTGTACTAAAGATTTAACCTAAATTTCTCTACCTGGGCAAAGACATTTTATTATTTTCCAGATAAATTTCAAAATCATTAAGTGAAGTTCATAAAATGCAAAACAATAAGATACCTCAGCGGCCAGATACCTCAGCGGATTAAAGTGCCTGTTTAGGCAGACACAGGGTCTGGGATTTGATCCCTGGCTTGTCACGCTGGCCCCACCCCCAGGGCACACTAAGACAGCGATTGAGACTGGGTGTGGTGGTACACACCTGTAATTCCTGCACTTGGGAGGTGAAAACAGGAGGATCACTACGGGTCTGACCTGTGTAGTGAGACCCTGTACTAACTACATATTAAAAAAAAGAGCTGGAACTAAGCCTGGGATTTTAAGTTAATTTATAGTGCCATTTGAAAAGGAGAATATTGCCAACAATAAAAGAAAGACAAAGTGATCGATGACATAGAGTGTACCTAAGGAGAGTCACATGGGGAGAAGACACTCTCTCAGGCTTTCACAGAGAGCACATTGGCCAAGCAATGGCCGTGACTCATCCACATGGCTGCACTGACAAAGGTTCTACAATCTGAGGTACAGGATCTCAGGATAAATCCTGAGGGCATTTCACTGACCTCAGACCAAAAAGCTACAACTCTTGTTGCATAGGTCCTGCTTTACCTTGGTCTTAACCATCCAGTAGAAAAGTATGAAGACGAAATATAGGAAATAAAGCCATGTTCTTAAGTTGAGCTGTGGGGGACTCAGGTCAATAATTTCTGACATTGCCAGTTTTAACTGTTTTAACAGTTTTAACTGTTTACAGAAGACCCAATACTATTATGGGCTACTGGACTCTTTTAGAATATTTTGCTGAGTTTACACACCTATAATATTCAATAAAGGAACTTAGAAAAAATGGGGTATACCGATGAATGTCCATTTTGTATTTGTGTATTCCAAGTGGTTAGGATAGATATATAGTTGCATTCTCTTAATGAATAGAATGATTTGTTCTAATGGTTTTGTAAATAGGATCACAAGTCCGCATCTTGTACAGCAATTAACCACTAAGAAGAATATATGCAGTGTAATATTTGTTGAAACTGTACTTCCGATTTGATTTGAAACTGTCTCATTGCTGTTTATCAATAAAACTTTGAAAAAAAAAGACACTTGCAGTTTATTGCTCGTACAGAAGAGCCTGGATTAAATTTGCTAAATTCTTCACACTGTAACATATACATTACCTTTCCCTGTGAATTTATCAGTCCCGAAACTTTCCTTGAGGCTGACTCTGGTGAGACACTAAGGTTACATCGGCCACGTGTCCATCAAGTCTTGTTCTTAGAAGGTTAGAAAACATCAAAAAATAAGCCCTAGTATTATCATTTCTATAACACTGAAGGTACTAGGGAAGTGTACTTGGACTCATACTGGAACAGTCTCCATTCCCTCAACCAAACCTATTTGAAAATATACTACAGCATATTATGCCCAGTAGGAAGCTCCTGAAGATCTCCATCATGTGGACTGGAGATCCCACTCCTACCAAATCCCACTACCATCACACATAAGATGTCTCTGCTTCTCTATGTAGTAATGGATTATTATTAAAGCCATAGCCCAGTGTGTGACCTATTTCTGATGATGTGTGAGTGCTCAGTAAAGCTTTCACTATACTCCTCATGCCCGCGGTGTATCTTGAGTGTGATTTCTGATGTCTGATGAGATTTTACTTCCTGCTAAAGTCCTATCCACAATTTCTGCAAATATAAGGTGTCTCACTTGAATGTATCCTCTGAGATGTGTCTAATTAGATGTGAATGCCAGCTAGGCCTTGCCTACACGTCCTGAACACATAAGACTTCCCCCGAGTGTGCTGTCTAGTATTTAATAAGAATTAACTGGGGAGATAGCTCAGTGGAATAAGCTCTTCCCTGGCAAGCGCAAGGGCCTGAGTTCAATCCCCAGTTCTGAAAAAAAAAAGAATTAATTTATAGCACATTGGTCAGGGTTTGATCCCCAGCATGCCTTGCTGGCCCTGCCCCCAAGGCACACTAAGACAGCTATTGAGACTGGGCCTGGTGGCTCATGCCTATATTCCCAGCACTTGGGAGGCTGAAAACAGAAGAATCACTATGAGTCTGATTTACCTAGTGGGACACTGTAGACACTGTAGACACTGTAGACCCTGTACTAAATTTTTAAAAAAGAGTTAATTTATCACAGAAGTCTTGCCCACACTCCCTGTACATAAAAGACATTTTTCCTGAGTGTGCCCTCCCTCTGATATGAGATAAGGGTCAGTTTATCATTAAAACCATGCCATACTCTTTTGCATACAAATGGCTTTTCCCTAATATGAGTTGATTTCCAGGTAGAGCTTCCCTCATACTCTATGCACACAAAAGGCTTCTTCCCTTATGTGACTTCTGGTGTTTGTTGAGGTTTAACTTCAGGCTAAAGCAATGCCCATATTCCAGGCACATGTAAGGTTTAGCTCCTGAGTGAATCTTCTGGTGTGTCTTGAGAATTGATTTTCAGCAGAAATGATGCCCATATCCTGTGCATACATAAGATTTTTCTCTAGCATGTGTCCTTACATCCCTGATTAGGTGTGACTGCTGGCTAAAGCTTTGTTCACACACTTTGTAAACATAGGCTTCTCTCCTGAATGTGTCCTTTATGTCCGATGAGGTATGAATGATGCTGTGGTAGATTAACTATTGGTTAACTTGTAACACACAATTGAACTGAATCAGCATGGTGCTGAGTGTGGAAGGCCCACCCTGGGGACAGTTGCCAACATCATGAAAAAGAGAACTAGAGGGGAAGATAGTGTGGTGTTGATTCTCCTAGAAAAGCTTGTTATGTTGGCTTTCCTGATATGAACTCAGCTGTTCTCATTTATAGCAGTGCAGGGGACATCACTGTCACTGAGATGGTTGTGGTTTTCTTTGGGGGACCTCTAGTCTTTACTTTGAGAGTCACTTCCGGGCACCAGCACAGATCCCTCAACCTGTAGGAACAGGTACTTCATCCTTCTGGCAAAGACTTTCTAGCTTCCACCACTGACCTTTGTTTGAGTCTTTCCAGAATATCTTCATATTCTTTTGCAGATTCTTCATATTCTTTTGCAGATTCTTTTTTTTTTTTTTTGGCGGAACCGGGGATTGAACTCAGGCCCTTACACTTACCAGGGAAGCGCTTATTCTACTGAGCCATCTCCCTGGCCCTGAGTGCAGATTCTTGATACAGATTTGCATGAGTCATTGTTGTGGGCTTTAGGCCTCCAGGTAGACTTGTGCAGGACATTGTCATGGGCCCTAGATCTTCAGCTGGACTCAGGCAGAACATCATGGTGGGATCAAGATCCTCAGCTGGCTTCTTTAGGTCTCTAGTGTGTGAATAGATCTCCCATACTCTTTTACATTTAACTCTTCAGGTGTCCTCTGTTGTGTGAAGAGTTTGACTCTCAGGTAAAGCTATGCCCGCATTCCTTTTTTTTTGTATTTTACGGAAAGGTCTACAGGTGTCCAGGGTCTCACTACTAGATCAGACTCATAGTGATCTGCCTGTTTACAGCCTCCCAAGAGCTGAGATTACAGGCATGCACCACCACACCAAGTCTCATTCCCACATTCCTTGCAGAGATAGCTCCACCCCATCCTCAGGTTCTTTAAAAGTAAGATTTGACATACTGCTGATGCTTGGACTTCACTCTATATACCTGAAATATGTCTTCCTTGTGTGTGTCTTCTGGAGGCTAAGTAGGTTCAACCCCTTGATAAAACCTGGCCCCAAATCTTCATATTTGAGTGCTCCAAATCCTGAGATTTCTAAGGTATGTAATTGTGGGAGTTACCACTGAAAATATGTATATGAAGCACGTTCTATCTAAGCTGTAGATGTGGCCTATCCTCAAGGGTCAGCTAAGGACTCGAGATGGAGCATGATGTGAGCTAGAAGGAGGCCAAGGCTTTGTAGTTGAAGGATGTCAGTGTGTTTCCTGTGCTATTCCCAATGCTATCAGCTCAAGTACAACTTATACTTTTCTTAAACTATCTTTCAGCCTCCTCAAGGGATGCCTTTTTTTCTCATTGAGCATAGAACAAAGAATAATCCTAAAATAAAATAGAGTGGTTATCAGGCCTCTCCTCAGGTGTCACAAGTCTTCTTCCATTGGAGATCAGTCCCAATATTGACTGGGGAGCTACTTGCAATACTTTGCTTCCTCAAGGTCTGTCTTCTGTTCTAGGCTGGGCCTTAAATTCATGATTGTATTGTATTTCTTGGACCTTATTGTATATTCTTCATGTGGGCTGCAGGAGGCCTTTGAAAGACAAATTTTTGCTTATCCTCTCAAATAGTGTGCTGGAGTCACGTTCTCTCTCTTCAATTTCTGCTTTGTTATTCAAGTAGGATTCATCAAAGAGTTGTTTTTGTTGTTGTTTCTGATCTTCTGCATAGCATTTCACTGCATAGAGATGATTTCTGTACATAAACTTGAAAATAGCTGAGGTAGATGACCAGCCACACATGTTTGCTAAGCACTTGTTGACTAGTGAATGTCAGGGGGTAGGAAGATCAAAGTTGCTTTTTTGGGCTTTGATCCTGTTGAAGAAAGAACATTTTCAGAACAGTCATAGACAGGGCCACCTAGGCCATTTTTCCTTGTCCATTGGCCATTAGTAATGTATGTGTATCATAAGCTATCTCCCATGTAGATAATCCTTCATAAAACTTACTTTTAATTTCACTTAATGCATTATATTTTCTGGCCAAATCCAGCCTTTAATGACTTTTGTAATGCTTACTGTCTAAAATTGCTTTTTATGTTTTTAAAGGTTGGAAAGGGAAGAGGGAGAGAAAGGGAGAATCTGACAGAGATTGTACATACGTAATCTCAAAACTTTAAATATTATGAAGCACTTTAGAGAAGTGAACTGTGTCCTGTTGCAACACAGAAAAGTCATGCTGAGGTTTCCTTTGGAAGCAATTAAAAGGAAAGGCATCAGATAGCACAAAATGGCAGAAGGACTTACATCAGAAAGACTAGTAGCAGAGCTGATAAGTAGTGCATGAAGGAAGCCAGGTACACAAAACCAAGATACCCACCCCTACCTCCAACAAAATGCAAAGGAGACAAAGGGCAATTACCTAACTTAAAAGAAAGGTTTTTTTGTTTTGTTTTTGTTTAATTTTTTTGCAGAACCAGGGATTTAACCCAGGCTCTTGTGCTTGCTAGGCAAGTGCTTATTCTACTGAGCCATCTCCCCGACCCCAGAAAACTCTTTTTTGATGAGAGGAAAGATGTAGAATTTTAACAGAGAAATGGACACTATTTTTAAAAGAAAATTCTAGAGTTGAAAAGAACAATAACGAAATTTAAAAATCTACTTAATAGGTTCAATAGCCAACTGACATGGAACAAGAAAGATTAATCTGAAAGCAAATGAATAGCAGTTACCTACCTATACATCAAAAGAGTAAAGAAAAATGGGCAGATACTTATAAGATAATATACACCTTCAGGTATACATGGAACTATATTCAGCACCCCAACATAACATAAACTGGAATTCTAGGGTAAAAAGGAAGAGTAAAAGGGATGGAAAAAATATTGAAATAATAGCTAAATAGTTCCCAAAAGGAGTGGAAAACGTAAGTTACACACTCAAGAAGCTTCATAGTGCCCAAGTAGCAGAAACATAAAACTACTCCAAGACACATAATAGTCAAATTGCTGAAAGTCAAAGATATAAATTTGAAAAGCCAAGGAAAATATATTACACATACGATAACTTCTCAAAGGAAATTATGAAAATATGAAATCCAAGAAATACTTCAATCGTGAAAGAAAAATATTTTAACCAAAACGTCTCCTGACAATGAATCTTCACAAACTGGAAGGCCAACATTTGCAAGTTAAAATGGAAAACTCAGTGTCTTCTGATTATTAAGTTCTGAGTCCTTCCAGATGAAGAAAAATTATATAAGATGGCAATTCATATCACACAAGAAAGCAAGGTATACAAGAAATGTGGGTAGACATCAAACACACACACACACACACACACACACACACACATGCCCTTCTAGATATGAATTTCTTTGAAATCATGTGACTAGGCAGCTGTTGAGATTTTTTTTACAGTGTATGTGTAGATTCTGCATTGTTTCTTTGGTACGAGAAACCAAAAATATAAATAAGGACCAAAATGTATAATGGATATTGTGAAATAGGAAGATAATGTTCAAATGGAAAGAGGAATGGGGAGGATTGCAAGAAAATAAGGAAAAAATGGAAACAAAGCTTGTAGAAATAAGGAGGGGAAGAAGTGTTGAAAGGAGGTCAAAGGAATAGGCTAAAAAAAAGTATATTATGCACAGATACAAGTTCTCTATGATGAATGTGATCACTATATACACCTAAAATGTACCAATAAACTTAATTGAAAAGTTGTAACAGTCTAGTATTAAGTGTAGGATGCATTCAGGTTCAAGTGTGTATAACAAAAATAGCACTAAGGAGGAGGTGAGTGTAAAGATACCCTTGCAAAGTTACCTGGAACAAGTAATAACTCCAATTAAATTGGTTTAAGGTGTAACATTGTGGTCCCTAGAAAGACACATACACAGCATATACATTTACTGGAAGAAATTACCCTGGGGCCAGGGATATAACTCAGTGGAACAGCACCAGCCTGGCAAGTTCAAGGTCGTGAGTTCATTCCCAGTACAAAAAAGAAAAATATTAACAAGAAATTATCATGTACAACTAAAAATTATTTGATCAAAATCTTATGTTTCCTATATGAAAAGGGTGAAGGGTTTGATTCAGGGTGAAAGCCCTGGGTTCAATCCTGAACCTGAAAAAGATAAAATAAAATATATACTAAAGAAAAAACAGGTCAGACAGAGAAAATAAAAATCTGGCAGAATATACAAATAGTATTCACATATACTAACAGTGAAATAATGGAGGTCAAAATGTAAAATACAGCCCCATTTACAACAGCATACAAATCCATGACAACATGAACATAAATACCCAGGATTAAACGTACCAAAGCACATGCAAAACCTGTATCATGATATTTTTTGTTGTTGTTTTGTTTTGTTTTTTGTTTTAGTAAAGGGTTTACAGGGTCTCACTACACAAATAGGACTCATAGTGATCCTCCTGTTTTCAGCCTCCCAAGCACTGGGATTACAGGCATGTGCCACCATACCCAGTGTCATTCACCATCCCAGTGCAGCCCAGGGATGGGGTTGGCATGGCATGATGGGGATGAAACTCCAGTCCCTGCGTCTGCCTAAGCAGGTGCTTTAATCCACTGAGCTATCTGGCTGCCCCAGAAGATTCATTTTAGAAAAGCAGAAAATTCACAATATTTCCCCAAATCTCCCAAATGCCAGATACTGAAAATGCTTTCAAATGTCAAGTTCATGTCTAATCACATCAAATACCTCCTTGTTCCATATGTGGAATGCTAGCCTATATCTGCACCTATGTATATTTAAAAATCAACATTAAAAAATAAATTTAAAAAACCAACATTAAATAAATCCAGTGGTCACTAGACTCCTTACACAGTGTGCCCAATAGCCCAGTTTTTGAAATTAACCATACTTACTGCCCACCTCCCAGTTCCCCAACTTATCAAAACCCTCAGGGACAGCTTGAACTGTCCTCCTGGGAGTCTTCCCCAACCATCAGACCACCAACATCTCTTCTGCCCCTGCTTTTTATTCCTATCACCGGACAATTGTTCCTGTTTTGTGGGGAGTTTTTGTTGTTGTTGTTTTTTGGTTTTTCTTTGCCCTTGTGCTTGCCAAGGAAGCACTTACTCTACTGAGCCATCTCCCCAGCCCCCTTACCGGACAATTGAACATGGATGTTTCTATATTTTTACTGAAATTGTTGGATGCATGTTGTTCACAATGAACTACTTTGTGAATGACTGAAGGATGATGGAGCCAAAAGGAATGTGGAGGGAGGACTCCACATAAGATGAGCAACTCCTGTAGGACCACGAATGAACTTTGCCAGTAACAGAAGGCAGCCCCAAGAGCAAGGAAAGGAGATGGAGGCTGAATCTGGTGGCACAGGCCTATAATCCCAGCACTCTGGGAGGTTGAGGCAGGAGTATCACAAATCAAGCTAACCTGAGCAACTTGATCAGACCCTGTCTCAAAATTAGGAAAAAAAAAAAAAAATCTGGAGATGTCCCTCAGTGCTAAAGTCCTGTATTCAAATCCCAGTACTACCACCACCACCACCACCACCACCACAAAAAAAAAAAAAGAAAGAAAGAAAGAAAGAAAAGAATAAAGAAACAAAAAGAAAAGAAACCTGTCCTGTTGATAACACTTCTTTGGCTCTCAGGATCCCCGTGGTTACTTTCCTGGTCTCCTAAGTGTTCTCCCTTTAGAAGAGCAAAGTCCTAGAAGACTGACTTGAGGATGTGAGGAGAAATAGGAGGCTCCTCCCCTAACAACTGAAAAGAAATCTGCTCCAGAGCCCTAGAATTAGAAGTCAGGGATATCACAGAAATCACCAGCTCGCCCCAATTCCCAGCCAAGAATGGGGTCCAGGGTGACTCAGCGCCCTCATGCCCAGCTCCAAACTCTGACCATGGAGTGGAGTCTTTGTCCCTCTCCCTCCTCCTCCTCCCCGTGCCCGCTGAAGTGGGGTCTGTCTCTAGCACTGTGAGCCTAGCCTGCTTCCAAGAGTAAAACGGGAACACGCAGAGGGATGTGCTGACAGGCAAGAGGGCACTCACAACACAAGGGGTGCAGTCTGCGGTGCCTAAGGCCAAAGCTGAGAGAACTAAGGGCAGAAGTTTAGGAAAGGCGGCACAGAGTGAGCAGAAGTACCCCTACTTGTCTGCACTGAACCCGGAGGGGAGACAGAAAGGGAGGATGGAAGTGACCGCAGAGGCCTCTGGGAAGTGTAGTTCGGAAGAGAGGTAAACTTCGTTGGCTTCTGCTCACCTCGAGGGGTGCAGCTGGTTTATGAATCACACAACCAACCAAGTTCAGGAACCTCTTGTTAAGATGCACAGAGCACAAGGTTCCAAAGTTTCTCCTCAGAAGGAATTCCCCAGGATTCAAAGGGTTTGCGTTAATCTTCAGCAGTATGGGTGAGCTAAACTCATTCTTGAAAGCCTCCTCCCTGGTGCACTCTCCGCCCAAAAACCAGGTCCGCCCAAGCCTAAACTCAGACAGTGTGGGTATTTGGGCTAAGACTTGTGGTGGGTGGGACAGTAAGTGGATGTTGTGAAGTGACTTTGGGCTTTGAAGCTACACCGGCTGTGTATTCCCGAGAGTGGAATGATGGGCCAGAACTGACAGAACTCCAAGAATTTTCCAACTATTGGTTTGGTCCCAACTCTAGAAACAGGGGTGGGAAGACTCTAGTCGTGTCTTCACAATATTTTAGCAGATGGGCATGGCTGTTTTGGGTATGGTGGGAAGGGCAAACAACAAAAGATCCCCCTGATTATGGTGGTGGGGAAGATCCTCAGAGGTTTATATGGGAAGCTAGAGAACAGATGAAGTTTGGACCTTTCCTTCCAGTGGGTATAGTGGTGGTAAGGAGAAGGTGAAGAGCGTTAGGTACGAACCCCCGCAATCAACCAGACCAGGCATTCTCATGCCAGTGGAAGATTTATTGGGGGCGTCAAGCAGGCTGGCTGTCTAGTGGACCAAGACAGCAGCCAATAAAGGGGGGACAGGAGACTTTATAGGATCTTTTAGGGAGGGTGATTGTGGGCTAGAACAAATGAGGGAGAGCTAATCTTGTCAGGGCTACTGGTCTGTGGGGAACTTTCAACATTAACAAAGGAGAGTTTTGTAGTTGCTTGCCCAGGTCAAAGTCAGGTGGACCTGTTCTGAGCTTTTGGGTTTGGCTCTGTGTGGGGCCAAGGGGGAGAGAGTTTGGGGGCAGGGTGCGTGGGAAACCAAAAGGGACAGTGTTTGGGGCAAGTTCCCTGGGAAACTGAATCCTGATCTATCAAAGAGGAGACATGATTCTTAGTTTGTTCACCTTGTTTTTGCATTTTTTTAATTTAATTTTTATTTTTTTAATTTTAAAGATATTATTCATCTTAGTAACTGAGGTTTTTTGTTTTTATTTCTGGATTTTCAGGTTGTCTCTTAAATTTTGTACCTATAGTCCTAACCCTGATGAAATATATGAATAGATCTGATATGTTATATGAACCTCACTAGAACTCACTGACCTCTACCCAAAGGTAGGAGGTGAGGATCTGGCTTCTGGGCATTACATAGCCAGAAAGAGTGCTTTAGGAGCTTCGCCTAAATCACTGAATGGTGAACAATTTTTATCTTTTCCTTTCCTGACTTCCTAAATATCCACAATTTCCTGGTAACTGTTTTTTCCAAAGGGTGGTAACTCCCCAAAGTACATCCTATTGTACTCCGTTGTTCTCTCAGGGTACCCTGCGGAGAAACAGCAGCAGGAATGAAGAAATGATAGACAAGAAGATGAGAGCGGAGTCAGGTGGTAGCCTGTGCCTGACTGGCAAACAACTCCCAGAATAACCGTATGGGCATTTATTTATACCTTTGTAAAGTTAGTATCTTGTCACACAAGGTTGTCTAGTGACTAATAGCTGACACTGACCAGGCAGGATGCTTTTTTCCAGACTTAGGTAGCATAACTGCTTTAGACACTGTGGCCTAGTCCTGCCCTCACACATTTGACCAATTTCCAGCTTCAGTGGCTCCCAAAATCTCTTAAGACTGTACCATGATGCAAATATTCAAAGATTACTAGATGGAATGAACCCGTGCTTCGTACATACTAAACTTGCATTCTACCACTGAGTAGTAACCCCAGCAGCTATATTAGCATTTAAGGTCAACAGAAAAACTAAAACTTTCAGGTTTTTACACACACAAAAAAAACCCTGTATATGCACAAACATATTTCATCAATACTGCTGTGCAATTACTAAACTATGCAGTTCTCCCTGAAGAAACTAAAAATGCCTATCACATTAACAGTCTGTAACTTTATGTTCTTTTGAAAAAAAATCAGAAAAAACACAATTCCAGAAGCACTCAGTGATTATTGCATACTACTATCAATGGACAAATATTTTAAAGATTCTAGTTGGCTTGATTTTTGATTCTAGAATTGGGTAATACTTTATAAATCAGAATAAATATTGCAATGAGCCAAGAAGAGGAGGCTGGTTTTATGGGCAAAAGAACAGAGTAAAGAAAGTAAACAAGAAAGAAAATCTAAATGGTCATATGAAAGTTACTTTCCTTGAGAAAGGAGGGACAAGGAGAGAGAAGAAAGAAAAACAACCATTAACATCAGGTTATGGGGCTGGGGAGATGATTCAGTGGAATAAGCGCTTCCATGGCAAGTGCAAGGGTCTGAGTTCAATCCCCATTTCCGAAAAAAAAAAATCAAGTTACTCCCAGATATTTTGTTTTCCCTTCTGCAAGAACTAAAGGGGTGGGGGAACTTCATTATTATGCCAACTGAAACTAGTTTGGGAAATTTGGCTCATTCTCTAATCGTGATTTGTCAGAAGAGAAGATATGAAGGGCTTCTTACTAGGCAATATAGAACTTTAACATAAATAGCTCCATGTCAGGAGTTACTGTACTTCAGGAGGTAGCCCAGGAGCATAGTCCAAAACAGTGGTGGGCATAGTGGTGCATGCCTGCAATCCCAACACTCAGAAGGCTGAGGCAGCACGATTGCTTTGAGTTTGAGGCCAGCCTGGGCTAGAAAGTAAGTTCAAGGCCAGCCTGAACTGCACAGTGAAACCCTATCTTAACCCACTCCCCCTAAAAATAGGGAAAAAAATCCCACACAATGGCCTCCTGTAAATTTTATTGAATGTTTACCTATACTTATCATTTTTGTTTTTTATTAATCAATAAAGTTCACTCTTCCACTCAAACAATAGCAGCAGCACTGTAACAACTGTCTGGTTTCTCTGACAATGTTTGTTCCTAGCCTTGCCATGATGTAAGAAAGCCCACACCAGAGTCCAGATAGAGGGGTTCTGGCTGATAGCTTCAGATAAAGTTCTAGCTGACAGCATCAATTAATAGGAATGAGTCAATAAAGCTTTGAAAGGATTCCAGCCCTATTTAAAAGTATACTTTTTATATTGCCAAGAGTTTTTATGTTATTATAGAAGTAAAAGTTCTTTATAATCCCCTAAATTCATTTTATAAAAAGTATTGACTTTAATCACATATTTTAAAAGTGCATTTGTTTTTCACTTTTTGGAATACTACAGATGAAACTCAGAGCCTTTGCACTGAACTACTTCCCTTGTTTCCTTTTTTATTTTTTTAATTTGACAGATATTCTAGCTAAATTGCTCAGTCTTCATTATTATGCCAACTCATTCTCTAATCATGATTTCTCAGAAGAGAAGATATGAAGGGCTTAATTCTTACTAGGCAATAGAGAATAATGAACTTCCTTCCTCAGCCTTCCAGAGTGCTGAGATTACAGGCACATGTCACGAAATCCAGCTACAAGCACACCATTTAGAAAGATTTTTTACTTGGATAAAAGTTAGCATAATAGTTACCCTTTCAAAGTGTTTAGTTTAAACCATGAGTGGTGGTACATACCTGTAATCTTAGAATTTGGGAGGCTGAGGCAGGTTGATTGCCATGGAAGAAAAAAAGTTTCTATGTTAGTGGCTTTCAACATACTGATAAACTATGACCTGTGTCATTGATTCTACAGCATTTTTTTTGAGACAGTATTTTGCTTTGTAGTGTAAACCGGCCTTAAACTCACAATGTAGCCCAGGTTGGCCTCAGCCTCCTAAGTGCTGGGATTATAGGTGTGTACTACCATGCCTGGCTTCCACAACATTTTTATCAAATAAAAATGGTAATGGTTATTTTAGTTTAAATATACAGTCACTTCAATTTCTTATTCTCAATGTCATTCATTATTAAGGGCCAGCCAAATAGCTCAGTGGATTAAAGCGCCTGCAAGCAGGTGCAGAGGCTGGGGATTTAATCCCCTGCCTTGCCATGCCGACCCCGCCCCTGGTGTGGTGGCACACACCTGTAATCCTAGCTCTTGGGAGGCTGTAAACAGGGGGATCACTACAAGTCTGATCTAGTAGTAAGGCCCTGAACACCGTATAGACCCTTTCCTAAAATACAGGGGAAAAAACTATACATTATTATTTCACCACCAGAATAAACTAGATTTTTTATATTTCTTTTTATTTTTTTAATATTTCTTTTTATAATAACAATCTTCTCCCATAATTCTCTATTGCTCATTTTAGTTCTTTAGGTTCTATATTAATTTTATCAGTACTTTTTATAACATCTCAATATCTGCGTGAGTTTTGGATTTTAAAACTGATAATGTAGCTTTTATTTATTTTTTGTTTTAGGGGCTGAGCAGAGCCAACTATACTGAGCTATGTCCTTGACCACTTTTTTATGTTTTATTTTGATACAGGCTCTTGTTAAATTCCCAATGTAAATTCAAACTCATGATGTTCCTGTCTCAGCCTTCCAGAATGCTAAAATTCCAGATGTGTATCACTGCATATTCTAACAATATAGCTTTCACTGCCACTCATAGTTTAGTTCTGTTCTGTTTCATTCACACTGGAATATGTATATAAAGATTCTTTGATACATTTAAGAAGGAATATTAAATTACTAATCAGATATTTCATGGCTCCCTTAGTATTACTGTTTCCCCCATTCTGGCAAAGGAATGGGACCTGCAGGTTTTTTCTTTCTTTGGAGAAAATTAGGAAAACATGTCCTCTTCTCTTTTTTGTTATTATTGGTATGGTTTTTTTTTTGTTTTGTTTTGAGGCTCTGTCTTCATGTAGTTCAGGCTGGTCTTGAACTCATGACCATTCTTCTGCTTCAGTTTCCTAAGTGGTGGGATTACAAGTGTGTGCCACCACATTCATTGCTTCTTGCTGTGTTGACAGCTGTCTTTTCAATTATCTATCATTCTGTCCTTAAGGTTCTAGACTTTCATTCTTTGTACAGTATATATGATGAAGTCTGAATAAACACAATCCTTCCAGAAATTCAGCATAGGAACAGTATTCTAAAAGCCGCTAAAGAAAAGAAGCAGATCACATTTAAAGGAAAACCCATCAGAATAACGGCAGATTTTTCTTCACAAACCATCAAGTCAAGAAAAGCATGGAGCGAAGAACTTCAAGTTTTGCGAGAAAACAAATTCCAACCCAGACTGATATATCCTGCAAAACTCTCTTTCAAATATCATGGAGGAGTGAAATATTTTCATGACAAAGAACAACTAAAGAATTTCATGATGACAAAGCCAAGCCTACACAGACTACTAAATGATGTTCTAGAGAGGGAGCAAATTGATCACAGCCCCATGAATGAGAATGGAAAGAAACCGCCAAATAGGGCAAACAATTAAACAGAGGAGAATAAGAGGTATACAATAGTAGTCTTTCAGTTATTCTTTTGTGTTCAGCAGCAGAATATTTTCATCAGCACACCCTACAAATGGACTTCTCTTCCACCCTATGGGTCATGATTCCACCTGAGTCTACAGGGTGCATTTCAAAGAAATAGCTGTAGCTCAGTTCCACAAGTGACACCTAGCCACCAGTAACTGTCATGGTCATTATGCATGTTCACAACACACTAGAACTTTGTGCGATATCCTATCCTCAAACTGTTAGAAGTGCTGGTCATTTACTTGCCATTCTAGTATTTATCTTATGTTTTACTCTTAGTACTTCTTCGTTATCATGAAAACTTTTTCTTAGTTCAATTGTTTTGAAACATTTAATTTTCTGAATATTGCTTAATCTTAATTTTTGTTCTAAGATTTATACTGTATCTTTGACTTACGATTTATTTAAAAGACATTGTATGAAATCTTCTAGTATTAGAAACTTTAAAAAGTGTATTTCCATTTTCTGTTGACTTAAAAAAAAAGATGTTTGTACCTAAAAAAAAAACAAAACACAACCCACATAAACTTATTTTTCCTTATTAAATTCCATGCTGAATAAGAAGTGCTGGAGGAAAGTCTTTCTTTCCTATAGGTATTACAATTATTTCTCTTTTTCTATTATAAACTCTGATTTTGAAGGTAAGCAACGTAATCAAAGATTTTCCAAAAAGATAATTATAATTATATCAATGATAATAGGGAAAAATATTTTATTAAACATATACTCTAGATAAGAATATGTCTCAGTACCCTACATTTGTTAATATATTGATTTCTCAGAGCAAACCAATAAATACACATGGATATATGTATTTATATATAAGAAATACACACCACTAATATGCATGAGAAAAAATTTAAACATCTGGAATAATAAACAACATTTTCATAACAATAACTATCTTTCTAATATGGCCTTAGAATTTTAGTTCATGAAAAGGAACAAAATAGTTTCTAAGGAGAAAATATGGATAACCACAGCAGTGAAAATAAATTTTTAATAGACAAAAATTCAAGGATCCAGAGATAAATTTTAGTGCTTACAAGTGAAAACAACTTATATAACAACAAAAATGTAGAGGCAACCATAATGTGAATAACAGTTATTTTAAAAAATTATTAAGTGTGTTATTAAAAAATGTATTTATTGAAATAGCAACCACGACTTTTGGCATAACACGAGGTGAAGGTACAGCACACATATCAGAATACATTTCCTTAAAAATCAAGAGTTCAAGGGCTGGCCAAATAGTTCAGCGGATTAAAGCACCTGCTTAGGCAGATGCAGAGGCCAGAAGTTTGATCCCTGAGGCCCACTGAGATGGTGATTGAGACTGAGTGTGGTGGCACATGCCTATAATTCTAGCACTTGGGAGGCTGTAAACAGGAGGATCACTATGAGTCTGATCTATGCAGTGAGACCCTGTACACCCTGTACAGTCTGTCCAAAAAAAAAAAAAATCAATAGTTCAGCAGAATTTGCTCAATGAAATTGAAAGTAGTCTTTGATAGTATGGCTATAATTAATTTTTAGTTTTAGTTTCTGGTTTTCTATGTTCACTCATAAAAGTAAAACCTAGTGAAATGAAACAAAAAGATTAACACTGACTGCAAAAACAAAATTATGATTCCACAAAGAATTTAAAATTATCAAAGGTCACACAAAACAATGGGATATTGGGGCAAATACAAATATATACCTCAGAAAAGAAAAGACCATCCTAAAAAACAAGCAAAAATAAACAACAATATAATGTATCTCTCAACCATGGAAAAATAATTATTGAATAACTTGCATTGATACAAGACTAGAGAATGCCAATTTATACATTGTTTTTGTTTGTTTTGGCAGGGTCTTGCTATGTAGTTCAGCTAGGCTGTAAACTACTTTGTAGCCCAGGTAGGCCTTGAACTCAAGGCAGTCCTCCTACCTCAGGCTTCCAAGTGCTGGGATTACAGGTGTGTGCCACCACACCTGATATCAATTTATACTCTGAATGAATAATTTATTGTGAAATGCATTTGGACCAAAAACCTAAATATAAAATAAACAAAACATAAAAGAGGGTAACTATCAAATATCAATTTTTCTTTAAAATATTAAGAATGTGACAAAAGCTATAATTTTTATTATTCGTTAATATGAGTTCCTTGATGGCAGATGAGATCTGTGCCACTGCTAAATGCCTTCCTACATTTCTTACAGCTACGAGGCTTCTCTCCAGTATGAATTCTCAAGTGTCGAGTAAGGTTTGAACATTTATTAAAGGCCTTTCCACATTCATTACATTCATATGGTTTTTCATCTGTATGGATTCTCTGATGTTGAAAAAGTTGTGAGTTCTGAGTAAAGGCTTTTCCACATTCAAGACATTCAAAAGGTTTCTCACCAGCATGGATTCTTTGATGTTGACGAAGTTGTGAGCTCTGAGTAAAAGCCTTCCCACATTCTTTACAATCATAAGGTTTCTCACCAGTGTGAATCCTCTGATGATTAATAAGTGCTGAGCCATTACTAAAGGCTTTGCCACATTCCTTACATTCATAGGGTTTCTCACCAGTATGGATTCTCTGATGCTGAACCAGCTTTGAGCTCTGAGTAAAGGCTTTGCCACAATTTTTACATTCATAGGGTTTTTCACCTGTATGAATTCGCACATGTTGAAAGAGTTGTGAGCTTTTAGTAAAGGCTTTCCCACATAGTTTACATTCATATGGTTTTTCACCAGTGTGAATACGTTGGTGGTCAATGAGATTTGAGCAATAACCAAAGGCTTTCCCACATTCTTTACATTCATAGGGTTTCTTACCAGTATGAATTCTTTGATGTTGGGAAAGGTATGAGCTATAACTGAAGGCCTTTCCACATTCTTTACATTCAAAGGGTTTTTCTCCAGTATGGATTTTTAGATGCCGAGTAACATGTGAACCACAACTAAAAAATTTCCCACACTCTTTACATTTGTAAGATTTTTCACCAACATGAATTCTCTGATGTTGAATAAATTGTGAGCTCTGACTAAAGGCCTTTCCACATTTTTTACACTCATAGAGTTTCTCTTCATTATTAAATATCTGATCAAGAGTAAGGAATGTCTGTTGCATAAATTGGGGCATATATTCTTGAGTAAGTATTTCCTGCTTTAAATGTCCATTGTGGTATCCCAATTGTCTTGTAAAGTGGCTTCTGTATTCCCAAACATCTATAAAACTAGAGTTTTCAAGGCCATTCTTTGTAAGACTCATTATTTCCCTCTGACATGACTCTATTTCATAAACTTCCTTTTTGAGAGATAATAACTTGCTTTCACACATTGATTCCAGATCTGAAAAGAAAAGAAAGTCATGAATACTCTTTTTTCCTTCCTATTTGTGAAAAGTTAAACTTTTAGGATATGGAAAAAACTTAAAGTGACAATAACATCTAGTAGGTAAATTGTGGGAAGCATTAACTGGTATCCATTTTATAATAGTGTTAGCCATTTTCTTAAGTTTCTTTTCCCCTGCTGAGTTAAGTTTATGGTCCTTCTCACCTTGCCCATTCCCCGTGAATCATGTGCTATGCCCCAGGGGTGGCACCTTCCCCCATTGCCTAGATACCTGCTGACCCCCTAGAGCTGAGACTTCCTCATTCCTATACCCCCTCTATATATCCAGCACCTCCCCTGAATAAACAAGACTTGATCAGAATCCTGTCTTGTCTCCATTCTTTGTGTCTCCTGTCCCTTCTCATCCCCACTCTCCCTCTAGGGTCCTCATTGACTAACCCGCAGGTCGGGACAGTAAATAACATACAATTATCAGGGATACCTGTTTAATCTAAAATATGGACAAGAAATGCATTGAAATTAATAAGATAACAATGAAGAAACAGAAGAAGACTATAGAAATAATGTACCACAATAATTCTCAACTATAGATGTGGGCATGAGTCATCTGGAAAGGTTGATTTAAACTGTGCATTTCTTTTTTCTTTCTTTTGTCTTTTTGAGACAAGATCTCACTATGGAGCTTAGGCTGGCCTTGAGCTTATTTTGTAGCCCAGGCTGGCCTGGAACTTCCAACAGTCCTCCTGCCTCAGCCTCCTTAGTGCTGGGATTACAGGTGTGTGCGACCATACCCAGCTTGTGCATTTGTTTTAAAAGAAATGACTCTGTATCTTTCTGCTGGTTTATTTGCCTTTACACAAGCTTTATCTTTGGGGTGAGCACCTGATTGGTTGGGAGGAGCCATATTCATGGCTAGCTTAGAGTCAGTAAGGGATGTACTATAGTAATATAGTGACTTTAGAGAGAATATTCATATATATGCATATAGGTGTGCATGTATATTTTTATACACAGAATAAGAGCTTTATCCAAAGTTAGGCAGCCCCTCTTCTCCCTCTGTTTCCCCTGTATTCAATGGACTGGGGAGGGATGCCTATTTTAGCTTCTTGGTTTCCTTATGTAAGTTTAAATATAAAAGGAAGAAATGCTACCAAGGAACTAAATCTAAAATATGGATAAAAGATTTTGGAGGGGAAGTGAAAGGCACTTTTGAACTTGAAATTAAGAGGTGGTAAGGACATGAGTAGGAGAAAGAGTAGTGAGGGGAGAGACAAAACTTCATGGCAAAAGGACTTAAGTTTTCTCTCCAGGTCCATCTCAAAGGTGTTGTTTTCTTATTGACAAGCTAATTTATTATTTTTAATTACTGCTCTGTCTGGTGACTTCTGCTTACCTAAACACAGGCCTCTTGTCAGTTCTCTGCCAACCATCCAGGGCTCTTTCCCTTGTTCCAACAAGGAGACCACTTGAGGCTTAGGAATGCTAGGTCCTGCTCATGAGAAAAGAATATGAAACACAGTTACAATGTGGGGAAATCAAATCTAGTCTCTTGGTGATCAAAGAAGAAATTTCACTATAAAAATAGCCAAAGAAGATGAAGATGAAGTTTCAGCCACAGCACATCAGAGTTGCCCATTTTCCATCTTTCTTTTCATTCTAGCTAAAACCACTTATTGAGAATAAGGAGCAAAAATTCAGCTAGAAGCAGAAGTTTCAGAGAACAATACATTACTGGTATAGATAGCCCTACCCAGTGAGATGAGGTTTCTGTAGTTCTCCAACATCACATCTCTGTATAAGTCCCTCTGCACAGAGTCCAGGCATTCCCACTCCTCTTGAGAGAAGTCTACAGACACATCACTGAACATCACTGATCCCTGAAAACAGAAAACACATATATTCACTATGTAATGAAAGAAATACTTAAGAAACCATTGTACTTACAGCTGGGAATGGGCATGTGCTTGTAATTTCAGCTACTTTGGAGGCTATGGTGGGAAGATTACTTGAGATCATGAGTTCTACACTAGCCTTGGCAGTACAGTGAGACCCCAACTGACACACATCCAAAAAGACACTATTTCCAAAATGAGACTACTGTGCTTGCATTGTGGGGTAAAGCAAATGAGATTATTTATATTGTCACCACTGAGAACCGGTATCTTTCCTTTTTTGTTGTTTCTTAAACTTTTATTTTACAGAAAAAAAGGTAAAACAAAATTTCATAACAAAATAATAGGAGAACGACAATGTTAACACATACATGCTGTTATATTTAAAATGGTTGCTCAGGGGAGAATCAATATCTTTCGATGTCAGAAATAGATGAAAGAGTACCAAGTTAATTTTAAACTAAAAAAAATTCTTAACTCTACCCACTGAATATGCCTAGAAATAATGACTAACCCAGTAGCACATAGATCTTAATAGTTTTCTAAGTATAATTTTCAAATAAAAGAAACCAAACTTCTTTGGGGAAAGAGCTAAGTTTTAGGATTAAGCCAGAAATGCTCAGGATGCATTTGAATACTTTGGTACATTAAAAAGCAAGAAAGATATCAAAAGCTATTACTATCACATTGAAAAGACTCAGAAGCCAATGTCAGGTCATTTCACTTGTCCCAAAGTGGTATGTTACATGTTCATAAAATTATAAGGATAGTAATTTAATGGACTGATTTCATTAAAATGCTTAATTAGTAAGCTTACAGTAATAGTGAAAATATATTAGTTAATTTTAGAAGATTCTTCTAAGAATCCAACTCACTGAAAATGGGTAAAAATTAGAAAGAATCATTCTTTCCTATATATACTATCCTTCATAGTAACTGAGGAGTTAACAGTGAACAATTTTCTTTTATAGATAGAATGCTTACCTAATTTATGAGAAAAAAAATAAGGGCCACATGTGATAGCACAAGCCTGTAATCTTAGCACTCAGAAGGCAGAGGCAAGAGGATCACTGAAAATTTGAGGCCAGCAGAGGCTATATAATGTGTTCAAGGTCACCTTGGACTACACAGTAAGACTGTCACAAAAAATGAAACAAACACAACAAAAATCAAAAAAGACAAAAAAGAATGACAAAATTAACATATCAGTTTACAGTAATCTAACATTAATTATCAATGGCTGTTAAATCTCAAAAAGAAATAGAACTAGATATGACTCCTGATAGAATTACATACCACTAACCTATGAAATATTCTTTAAAAAAATTCCAACTGAATCTGATCAAGTTTTTACATGTAACTGCCAACTTTCAGGAA
>NW_004524659.1:9585319-9586329 GCF_000260255.1 Octodon degus
AATATAAAATAATGATAATAAAAATATACATGATACAGAATTACACTAAACAAACTAATAAAAATTTCACAGTATTTGTTTTGTGGGGTTTTTTTGCGGAACTGGGGATTGAACTCAGGCCCTTGCGCTTGCCAGGGAAACGCTTATTCCTCTGAGCCATCTCCCCAGCTCCTCACAGTATTTGTTGTATTGCATAATGTTGTCTTCAAATTAGTTGTTTACATTACCAGATATATGCACACACAACTGGAAAAGTCATAAGAAATTAAGAAGAGAAAAAATTATGTATTAACTACTCCTTTTCATAGACCAACAGAAATCAACACTACAATTATCCAACACATCCTGTTAACATCCATAGATGAACTTCTCTCCCTCACCTCTCCTGTCCATCTTATCTCAGTATTTCCTTCCTTTTTACAAATTCTTTCCCTTTTCTTACTATCTATTGTACCTTTCAAATTTTATTTACTCTTTCAGGTTCTTACACTAGCAAGACAATACAATGTTTGCACATGCAGGTCCGATTTATTTCACTTAAAGAGTATGTTCTCTAATTGTATTCATTTACCAATAAAAGCCTCAAATGTATCCTTTTCTATAGCTGAGTAATACTCCATTGTGTAAAAGTATATCTTCTTTATCCATTTCTCATGATGGGCATTTGGGTTGTTTCCAAGATTTAGCTATGACAAATTGCGCTGCTATGACATAAATCTACTCTTGCTTCCTTAAGTGGATACATTCCCTCTTCATCAGTCCCTGGGAGAAGGCTGAAAAAAGAGATGCTCAGTTATTTACTGAATGAAAATATTAATGCATGTTGAAAAAGTGAGGGGCCCTAAGGGAGGATGTAGGATCATCTAGCTAGTATGAGAGGAAGTAGAGACAGGAGGCATAAGAGGGGTCGTGTTATCCTGACACAAAAGTGTCAGGATAAGGAAAACAAATGCTCACAAGATTTTCTTTTTTAATGTTTTGTTTTTGAGACAAGGTCTCCCTCCATTGCC
>NW_004524659.1:9587339-9591580 GCF_000260255.1 Octodon degus
AATTATTTGGTAAAAGATCATAAAGTAAGATTATTAATTATAATTCTATTAGTGCAATATATAAATTAGAGATCCTACTTAATCTTCCTCCCCAGAGAGGGCTACCCAAGTATACCTAGCCACATATGAATAATGTATTTCAGGAAACTTAAAATGTACCACTATAGCTGAACGTGGATGGAGGTGTCTGCCTGTAATCCCAGGATTCTGGAAGACTGAGACAGGAGTCTTGCAGTTGAGGAGACTCAACTGCAAGTTCAGTCAGCCTGGCCAGCTTAGTGACTTAGCAAGACCTTGTCTTAAAAAAAAAATCTGGGTATGTAGCTGAGTTTAAAGACCCTGGGTTTGGTGCCTAATATTTTTTTTCGTTTTTGTGGTACTGGGGATTGAACTCAGGACCCTGTGCTTGCCAAGCAAGCACTTATTCTACTGAGCTATCTCCCCGGGCCCTAAAGGATTTTTTTTTTTTTGGTGGCTCAGGCTGCCTGAAGGGCAGGTCTGGTAAGGCAGGTGGAGCTGAGGATCCAACCACAGTATCCTGCTCCTGACTGTGTTTGCATGAGCAGGCACTTAAACAGCTGAACTAAGGGCAGGCCCCAACCCCAATATTTTTTTAAAAAGTACAATTATATACCATGAAGAGAGAAAGAAAAAAAAACAAGGAAAACTAAGTTAAAAAGTTTTTTATATTGGCAAAAGGATAAGTACATGGATCACATCTGTAACCATAAGTGTATCCAAATACGAAGGTAAGAAAAAGCACCAACTCACCCTTCTCCTGAGTCCAGCTACCAAGATCTATCTTGGTGAAGCTGAAGTATGGATTTTCTAGGGTTGAGAAAGTAGTAGAATTTATACTAATTTTTTTTCTTTCAGAAAAACAGCTCTGAGGAGAACCAATCACCTCCTACAGTATCAAAAGCCATGGCCACAGTGAGTTGATGCTTTTTCTTACCTTCACAACTTTTGGTTCCTTAAGTTATGGAAACTCAACTTCAAAATGTTGAAGTGAGGGAGTGGGTCTGTTTTAAGATGGATGATGAGAGAATATATTTTTCCTACTGATTTAAATCTACCATTATCATAGATGTTGTGTATTTGGATCCACTTATGGTTACAGATGTGATCCATGTACTTATCCTTTTGCCAATATAACACTCTGCATTTAGTATAATTTTAAAACTAGGTTTTGATTATTAATAAGACTTCTCATTACCCATGTTTTTCAAAAGCTTTCTGACACTTCAGTACTCTTCCATATGAACTTAGAATGGTTTAAAAATATACCAGTATTTTTCTTGAGCCTCCATAAAAAGAACAGATTAAGGGGGGCATAGCTCAGAGGTAAAGTGCCTGCTTAGCATGGGCAAAGCCCTGGGTTCAATCTCTAGCACTAAAAGAAGAAAAGCAGAAAAAGGAAGGAAGGAAGGATGGAAGGACAGAAGCAAGGAAGGAAGGGGCAAATGAGCAGATTAACTTAAGGAGCTCTTACATCTTTGTGGTGTTCAGTCTTGCTTTTACCAGTTTATTATAAAGTATATCACAAAGATTTTTTTAATAGCTCATAAAACAAAAAAGGAGAAATGGCAGGGAAATACACATGAATACACCTAGATAAATGGTACAAAAAGCTTTACTTACATTAAACTTTTTAAATCAACTGCCAGACAGATCTGCTACAGACCATCATTGGAGCAAGGAAGTGAGCATTCCTTTGCAACAGGCTGTTTTCTTTTGAAATGACACTAATTGATGGGATCCAGGAGTTATCCAGAGATAGGGAAGAGGTTCTGCTTATGTCATTACAGATACTGGAGATATCATTTGGGTGCTGGCTTGACAAATAAAACCTAAAAAATGAACAAGTGTAAATATTCGGATATAGATGCTCCAATTGATGAAATAAAAAGATTAATGTTGAATAGGACAGCACTGAGATGGCTACTTCCTGAAACCCAGCAAGCCCCATTACCTACATGGGGACAAATAAAAAAACTCACACAGGAAGGTAAGAGGATGCTTTAAAACAACATGTCAGGAGAAAAAATAGTACCAACTTGTTTCTTGTTATGCTGGCTTTGTTGTTGCTTCCAGTAAGTGTTAAAGGTAATTTTAGTTATTGGGCTTACATTCCAAATCTACCACTCAATAGAGGAGTTCACTGGTGGGATGCTACTATACCCATATATGTAAATGGAAGTCCCTGGTAACTTGGCCCCTATGATGCCTGGGGACCAACAGTGCTAGCATAAAAAGAAACCAGAATTCCATTCTACAAGATCGGAGTAGAAGGCTGGCCGATTTGTATTGGGAATGGACTTCATTGCTTAAAAACAAACACATGAGTCTGGTTATCTATAGTAAAAAAAAAAAAATGCCACCAGGGACAAGTGAGACAAAAGGGGACTTTTTTTTTCTTCTACAGAAAAAAAAATTAAAGGTGTAGCTGATGATGGAATGTTTGCACCATCAGATCTGCCCCCCTGCCAGAGTATCAATGTCACTCATCTCAATGATCAGGTGCATTGGGAAGTCTGTGGAGGAGAAGCAGCCCGGGTATTGGTTATTACTTCCAATGGAAGTGTCATAGATTGGAGCCCTTATAGCTCAGCCCAGATGGCAGAAGGAAAGCAGTGAAGAGGGAAATGGAGTGGCAGTGATGAGATTTATACTAACACTAAAAATGTCAATGATACAATAATGTGGCATGGAGAAGGAATGTCCCCTCATGTTCCTCATGTCCCTGTGGGACCAATGCAACATCATCTTTGAAAACTAGCTACCTCTTTGGAACGTATGTCCACATGGAAAGGTTATATATGAAGAAATCTATCCTCCTATTCGACATTTAAAATGTAACAGGAACACGCATTTTGCACAGGCATGTGTGCACCTCCCCTACTTGTTGCTTGTAGGACCTAATTATTGAAACTCTTCTAACTATACCATTACATGTCCCAATTGTTCTTTATATACATATCTAAATTCTTCTCTTAGCCTTAATTTTTCTAGGGATAACATTTTTATTCTTTTTTCTTTTTTTTTTTTTTCACAAAACTGGGAATTGAACTCAGGTTCAGGTTTGCCAGCCAAACGCTTATTCTACTGAGCTATCTCCCTGGCCTCTATATTCTTTAAGACAGGAACTGGAATTTGGCTTCCTGTACAACTATGACGCCCTTGGCAAGACTATCCTGCCATGACACTGTTTTAACACTTGCTGGATGCACTAAAGAAGAGAACAAAAAGAATCACTGAACTTTCGATAGCCATAATTTTAGAAACAATAGCTGTCACTGAAGCCACAGGTGTACAGCTGGAGTGATATTGAGCCAAGGTGTACAAACTGTTCACTTTGTGCAGCAGCAGCACAAGGACTCAGAACAGTGATTTTCTTCACAAAGACAAATAGATTCAGAGTTAAATACTAAGAAAAATGATTTAGAACAAGCTGTTGTTATGCTAGGAGATCAAATTGTTAATCTGCAGTGTCAACTTCATTTAAAATGTGATTGGAATACCTCCTCATTCTGTGCAACTCCAATTCCATGGAATGAAACTCATTCCCCATGGGAAAATGTTTTTTAAAAATGTATTATATCATGATAATATTAGTTCTCATATCCTGTCTCTTCAGTAACATATTGATAATACTTCTGCAAAATAATTGTCAGAACTGTCTGGTACTAATCTTTCATAAGGCATCTCTAATGACATTGAAAACCTTAATGCTTTTCATGCTTTTCAATGGCTTAGTGGGAGTATAGTAATAATTTGTTTACAACGTTTGCCTAGCCTGGTTTCAAGGACGAGCCCACCAACAAGCCATGGGTCAAGAATCCGCAGTCCTAGCTCTGATGCTTTGCAAAATGCAACAAAAACAATAAAGGGGAAGTGTAGTGATATGAGATAGAAGCCTGCTGTCCTGAGGAAGCAAAAAACAAGAAACAGAGCCGAGGAAGACCTGTTGTCTCTTGTAAATTCTGGAAAGCTGGGACACAAAGTCACAGATAACGGCATTTCCTGGAGGCACCCTGTCTGTCCTTGGATCCTTCAACTGGGATGTTACCAGCTAGAGCTGTGTGGACTTAGAGTTTGGTGAATGCAGGAAGGCAGTGTAGGTAGTTGTTTGTTTTCTCAAAATTAGTTATGCACATTCCTTAGCCTGTTTTTAGCTCTCAAGAAATGTGAGAAGTTTCTGTAGCTCAAGACTTCCCTTAGGGGGCTGGTGAGATGGCTCA
>NW_004524659.1:9593215-9595386 GCF_000260255.1 Octodon degus
ATGCATACTCAATACAATATCACCTACAAAATCAATACTGTATGAATAACACTGAACCCATAACAATGAGGGAGATTTTTGTAAAATACCAGTAGTCCCCTATCATATATCTTCATGACAAGACAATGAATTGTAATAGCACTATAAGCCATGAAAAACTTAAAGCATATATCTTGTCCAGTAAATACACTGAGTTAAAAATTTAAAATCTAGAAAGGGAGCAGGGGAAAGGTAGGAGAAAGGCAAGGAAGGTTAAAGGAAGAAAGAGAATGGAAGGAAAAAAAGGAAATGTTGTATAAATGGGGAGGGGAAGAAGGATTAATAGGGAAGGGAATGGATAAGAAAGAACTGAGGTATGTTATGAACAGCTACAAATTACCTATGGTGAATGTGATCAATATGAATGACAAATATCTATTAATTAAAAGAATAAGGTTTTAGATAGATAGATACACACACACATATTAAAAGGAAGAACTTACATATTGGTGAAGTATAAAAAGGGATTTAGCATAATAATCAGTGCTCAGGAAATGTAAATGCATATTACTAAATAAAAGAAGTCAAAAGGCTACCTACTACATGATTCCAACTATGTTTATATTTTAGAAAAAGTAAACCTATGGTGACAAGAAAAAGATCAGTGGTTGCTCAAAATTGAGGGGAAAGAGAAAACAAATAGAGAGTTTTCAGAGCAATGGAACGACTGTGCTCTGTACAATACTGTAATGGCAGATACATGCTCTACTATAATAGTGTATATGTACTGTACTATAATAGTGGATATATGCTGTACATTTGTCCAAACCCACAGAATTTACACCAAAGGTGAACCCTATTGTCCCTGATGTTGACTACGGGTTCTGGATGAAAATGAGGTCAGTGTACATTCAGCAGTTATAATAAATGTACTGTATCTCTGTGGGGTGAGGTGTGGGTAATAGGGGAAATATACATATATGGGGCAAATGGTATCAGAAAAATCACTTTTCAACTTTTTTGTGAATAAAACATTTCAAAAATAAAGTCTACTCAAGACAGAAGACAAAAAGAAGAGAAGGAGCAGCAGCATGGGCAGCTTGAACATGCTGCGATATATTTGAATCATAAGGACATTATGCTAAGTGAAATAAGTCACAAAAAGACAAATACTATATGATTTCATCTAAAGTATAGAAATATAGCGATATGAGACAGAAGCCTAATGTACCAAGGCAGCAAAAAGCAATAAACAGAGCCCAAGGAGAACCGTTGTCTTTCTAGTAAATTCCAGCAAGCTGGGATCCAAGGCTACAGATAACAGCTTTTCCTGCTGGTGCCCTGTCTATTCTTTGATCCCTTGCTTGGGATGTTAATGGTTAGCACTATGTAAAGTTAGAGTTAGGTAAATGCCTGAAGACAACAGAGTAATTTGTGTTCAACAAAATAGTTATGCACTTGCCTTTGCCTGCCTTCAGCCCTCAATAAATGTGAGAGTTTTCGGTGGTTCGGGACTCACTTAGAGACTAATCTCAGTGAGACCTCTGATGCTATATTAATCCAGTCTTCCTGTGTTTTCTTTCAGCTCTGTCGTGTAACATACAACAAAGCAAAATATAAAGTACTCAGATTCAGTCAGATTACTGTCACACGCCTGTAGTCTCAGCCCTCTGGGATGCCGAGGCAGAAGGATCATAAGTCTGAGCAGAGGCTGGGTAACTCAGCAAATTAATGGGGCTTCTGCCTCAAAATTTTTTACATAATTTAAAGGGCTAGGTATATAGCACAATGCAAAGGCCCTGGGTTCATTCCACAGTACAAGAAGGGAGAGGAAGAAAGGAAGGAGGTAGGAAAGAAGGAAAGGAAAAGAAGTAAAACTCATAGAAATAGAAATTTACATGTCTGATGAAATATAAGAGGACTCAGCCTAATGATCAGTGGCTCACATCATAACGTTTACTCTTTTCAACCAACTCCCAGGTACCAACTATGAAGTAATTGTGAGGTTAGAGTTAAGGCTAATCTGTAGTTCGTTCTTTCTTTCTTTCTTCCTTTCTTTTCTTTCTGTCTTTCCTTCCTTCCTTCCTTCCTTCCTTCCTTCCTTCCTTCTTTCCTTTTCTTTCTTTTTCCTCATATTTGATCTGTCTTATCACACAATTTTTAAAAAGTTTTTCCAGAGATCCATTACTTTT
>NW_004524659.1:9595881-9615610 GCF_000260255.1 Octodon degus
TAAATTTTTTTGAAAACCCATGAAACAGTGAGTCCATGAAAGCTGAACCATGAAATAGCGAGGGACTACTTGTTTAGCGAGTTCCAGGCCAACCTCGATTATGTGGTGAGACCCTGTCTCAAAAAGAAAAACCTTAAGAACCTAAAACAAACAAAATGCTGTATACCTTAAATGTATATTATACATTTACAAGTTACATAGACATTTATGTAAACATCCATATGTTACATACCTTAATAAAATAAAAATTATATTTGAACTGCCATTATTTCCTATCTTTTGCTTTTATGGGCTTTATTTATATTTTTCCTTTTCTTCTTAAAATTAATTCATAACTAATTAACACTATGGATGTAGCTCAGTAGTAGAGTGGTTGCCTAATATATTCAAGGTCTTGGGTCCAATTTCCAGCACCAAAACCAAAACAAATATGAACAGTTAATTTTTCAAAGTTTATCTTTTCTAATACATACTTTTATAGCTACATATTTTCCTCAGCTTTAATTTTATCAATACCTACTCCAGAATTTATTGATACATTTTTATAATTAAGTATAAAATGTTTCATATTTATATTTTAAGTTCTTTTATTCACCATTTATAAATATACATTACTTAAATCCTACACATTGGGATATTTATAATTACCTTTAGGAAGATATTACGTATGATCAAGTACGATCTCTTACATTCATTTGAAAACCATGTATGTTTTGTAATTGGAAGTTGTGTTATTTTATAGATGGTCCCCATCCAAGAACTAGCCAGGCCAGACCCTGCTTAGCTTCCAAGATCAGACAGGATCAAGCTTATTCATGGTGATATGGCTGCAGACTTTACTGTCTTACAGATATCAATCAGATCAAGTTTGTCAATCACAATTATTCAATTCCTGTATGAGTTTATATTGATTTCCAGCTATTGCGAAAAGTGCTGGAATTTCTCCAGTTTTATTTCTCTGCTACTTCTTTTAGTTCTGTCAAATATATCAAGCCATTTTATGAACACATATACATTTAAAACACACACACACACACAATTTTTTTTTTCAGGGGTGGCACTGTGGATGGAACTCAGTGCCTTGCCCATACTAGGCAAGTGCTGTATCACTTAGCTACATTTCTGCTCTTCAAAGTTTATTTTATTTTATTTTATTTTAAGGCAGGTTGTCCTGTCAGGGCTAATATTTGTGATCCTTGCTCAGCCTCCTAAGTAGCTAGGTTTACAGACATGGGCCACCACCCTTGGCTTAGAACTGTTACATATTAATTATAAATTAACATTTCTATTATGAACTACTCTTCTGTAGCACTACCATATTTATTTTTTGTCTAATATCTACTGTCACATACTGTGGTTGAGAGTGTCAATTGATTCAGCCACTTTGGAAAACTGTCAGTATCTATTAAATACTGAGTGTAGAAATTTATTTTTCCTATAACTTCCTGTTTTCAAAATTATTTTAAAAATAACTGTTTAAATGTGAGTTTAAAAGACGCAAAATCATTAGTATACAGGGGAAAATACATCTGTTTTCTAAATTAATATGTAAATATTATGCAGAAAAAAAAGTAAGAGCAAATATTAGAATTTATGTGACCATCTAGGGTGTTTTCTTGAATGGAAAATTTTAAGAACACAGGCAACTTTATAAGTCTATTTTCACAAGACCTTCCAGGAAAAGGAAAGCAAAATGAAAACCCCAGTGTACCTTATATTTGGCTTAGTCAACAGCCACCCCTCTTTCTTTTTCTGGGCACCTCTGGAAGGGCAGAGCTGAGGAAAAAGAAAAGAATCCCATGAGACGCCAGGCCTTTCTGCTGGCCTAAACTGACCAAAGTAGAGTTCCCTCTGGTCCAGTATCTAACACCCATGGAGACAAAGAGGGATCCAGAGATGCATGAAGAGCATGCATTCCTCAGAGAGGAATGGTGAGGTGAAGTCCGTGTTGCCCAAGACAAGAATCTGTTCTGGCCTCACCAGAGTCTCTTAGGAAGGAGAGCTGTGGAATTACAAGGGCAGTCATCATAGGTACCTCATACCCTCATATGCCCAATGTTGTCATCATGAGGATATATAGTCATAGCCACACATTTACAGACCCCTTAAACACAGTAGTGCTACAGATAACTGCAATATCACATTCACTACAAACACACACACACACACACACACACACACACAGAGTTCCTTCCAACTCTCCTATTCAGCACTCCATACAAGCACACTCAACACGACACAACTGTTACTAAGTCTTATACTGTAACCGTGGCACACATGCACCTTCTAACTGAACACACAGTCCACGTAAAGTTGTACATGTCCTCACAGTCACAGGCACTCAGTACACCTCACACTACTAACACGTACACACAATCTCAGAATAACAGTCACAGATGCATAATCACTATTTTTTCCCTCTCCCAAACACACACAATGTCACACTCACAGTCCAACCAGTGACAGTATCACATCTACACAACCACACTTCGACAACAAGAATGTGTAGTCACGCCTGAATACACAGTCACAATGATATACCCACTCATCAAGGGAACATAAAGTGACACTTGCACACACTTTGCACCCCGTAGTCACATAAGGACACTGTCACACCGAGAAATCCACATCTCTTAACGGCCCCAAGAGCTCAGCAACTCTCATAGGCCGGAAGTGGCGGACCTGTCAGATTCCTTCTTTAAGACCTCCGGGACGCACCTGAGGAGTCTGGCGCAGCCTGCTGGGGGGAGGGGGGGGGCTGCGCCTCTTCCTGTGTACTTCACTTCCCCGGAGGCCAAGCGTCCCGCAGGCAAATAAAGGCGCAGCCCTGCTCTTGCGGAGCACTCTGGGAAATGTAGTTTGTAGTTGGAAGTGCGGGAAAGATGGTGCCTCGTTCTCAAATTCCTGACAGCTACTCTCCGGGGCACGAAGATAGATTTACTCTGCACTAGGAACTGCCCTCCTGAGTTTCCGAGCTCTATATGCAGCTTTGGAGGGAAGCTCCCACAGGACTCCAGCACAGATGTACTGAAGACAAGCTTCCTGCATAGTACCTGTCAATCTCAAGAAGTCACAAGAAAGATCCTTCAAGTTGAGTCGTGTCACAAAGATTTCTGGGAACTGTAGTCTAGCACTAGAAAACAAGAGGTGCCCGGATGTCTGAAAATTGGCCTCAAGTAACATTCTACACTTACACTCCCGGTGAAGCGCGCTTCAGTGTGTGGGGCTCTTCTGGGAGCTGTAGCCTACTCTAGGAATGCTCGGGCTGACAGAATCTCCAGTTTAGCCTTCCTTCATGGATGAGCCACAAAATAAGCTGTAGGACTACATTTATATAAAATATCCAAAGCAGGCAAATCAGTGGACATAGAGAATATTATAGTACTTACTAAAGGACTGATAGAGTGGAGGAATTTTGAATGATTGCTAACAGGCATAGTGTTCCATTGAGCAGTGATGTTTCCACAACTGTGTGAACATTAAAAATAGCTAAACTGGCAAGGGGCTGTAGCTCGGCAGCAGAGCACTCACCTAGCACATGGGAGGTTTTGGGTTCAATTCCCCAGAACTACCAAAAAACAAAGAACAACAACAAAACCTGACTAAACTTTACTTGTTATAGAGCTAACTTTATGGTTTGTGAATTCTGTTTGTGTAACTTTAAAATTATTTATTTTATATACAGGAATTGAACCCAGTGTATTGCCACTGAGCGACATCCCAGTCCTTTTAAATCTTTGTTTTGAGACACGATCTTCCTAAATTTCCTTGGACTGGAATTTAGGATCCTCAGGCCTCAGCCAGCCAGAGTACTGGGAATACAGGCCTTTGCCACTACACCCTGCTAAATGCACTCATTTTTAGGTGAACAGTTTGATGAGGTTAACAAATGTATATCACCACCGACAAAATTAGGATATAAACCATTTTCATACATCATTACCACCATCTAATTCTCCTGTGACTTTGTTCAGTCATTCTCTGCCTCCCTATGTACAGGTCAGGCATTCACTGACATCTTCCCTCACTATAGGTAAGTCCTTATATATTCACTATAGATGGTTCTTATATATTCTGAATAAATGTCCTTTCTCTTTGTTTCTTAATGGTGTTTTTGAAAAACACCAGTTTTTACTTTTAGTGAAGTCCAATTTATTACTTTATATTTCTGTGCTTGTTGTCCTCTTTCTAATCTTTGCTCACTCTAGTGTTGTGAAGAATTAGTCCTATGTTTCATTCTAAAGGTCCTCTTGCCTTCACTTCTGTTTGGATCTATGATTCACTTGATGTTAGTTTCTGTGTGTGGTGTGAGTTAATGATCAAAGTTATTTTTTCCATACGGTTCTCCCAAACCCCTACACCCTAATTCCAGGAAGTTGTAAATATATTATTTCACATGGTACACAGAATTAAGTGAGTAGATGGAATTAAAATTCGTAATTACTTGACTTTAAATTGGGAGATTACACTGAATTATCTAGTTCGACCCAATGAATTAGTATCATAGTGTTGCAAAGTCAGAAAGACACAACCAGTCATAATGAGATATGGAAATGAAAGGGAGATGTGAGTTTCTTGAATTTAAAAAGGGGAGGAAACATGATGTCTAGGGCCTCCAGAAAGGGACACAGCCATCTCAACTCTTGATTTTACATCAAGAAAAATTCAGACTTTTCTTTTTGCACTACTGAGGATTGAAGATTGAACCTAGCATCTCCATACTAGCTACATCCTCAGCCCTTTTTTGAGGTTTTGCTTTGAGAGAGGGTGTTATTGCATCACTAAGTGGCAACTTGTTACAGAAACTATAGTAAATGAATACAGCAACTTTATAAAACAAAACTGCCATGTATGTTTTAAGTGAAAATCTAGAATGATCTGTTTACCCTTACGAAATGCTACACACTATAAATACTTTGCATAGATGTAATTCATGTAATTCATTAAACTGTACAATTCAGTGCATTGTACTATATTAACCTAATTTTTTAAGAATTCAAACATAGAAGACTTGAATGGTCTTTTGATTCATGTATCACCATTTAAATTTAACAATTATTCATATTTTATGTAATTGTTTGGTGTTTATATATGGATGTTTGTCCAAAAGCAACAAGTCCAAAAACTCCAACAAAATATAGAAACAAAAGGTCAAACAAGCTCATTTTCCTTTGTTTTGACAGAATAAAATTAAGATATGGAATATCAGCTCACAAGCCTATAGGTAATTTTCTAAATTACAACTAAACCACAGTAAATTGCTTATATGTAATAGGCTGTCACTTTAGTAACTAAAGTCCTTAATATCCTGCATCCTTTCTGATCACCACAGTTGAAATGGTGGTGTGCCTGCTTTGTGATACTTGGCATACTCTTAGAAAGATCTATACATTATTCTGATGGTTTTACTATTGTATTTTTAGTGTACCTAGAGACTTTTCTCATGTATTATGAACTTTTCCTCAGTCAGTGGCTAGAAAATATTGCATGGGGAAATAAATGTGTTCTGTGAAGGTTTTTTCTTTTTCTTTTTTTTTTTTTTTTGTATTTTTAGGGAAGGGTCTACAGGGTGTTCAGGGTCACACTACTAGACTGGACTCGTAGTGATCCGCCTGTTTACAGCCTCGCAAGAACTGGCATTACAGGTGTGTGCCACCACGCCCCATCTCAATTGCCATCTCAAAGCGTCCCAGGGGCGGGGCCAAGCACTGCAGGCCCTGGGATCAAACCCCCAGCCCCTGCACCTGCTTGCATCTGTGAAGTTTTGATATTAAAAAAATCAAGAGGAATTCTAGTACCAGAAAACTTTAAGTGGCATATTTTCAACGATGTAGGCTGTCTAACGTGAATATTTGCACGCTGCTTACCACAGAACTCTCAAAGTTTCCAGGGGGAAAGATGGTAAGAGAATGAAGAAATAAAGCTAAGAGGCAAAAGCGCAAGTCATGTGGAGCCCTCTCTTTTCTGACGGGAGGAAAGGAAAATGACTCAGCCACAGTAAGGGCATTTATTTATACATTTGAGAATGTTAGTATCATGGGACACAGGGTTGCCTAGTGACTAATGTCTGGAATTGTGTCAGGCAAGGTGTTTCTGTGCACTGCGGCTGCTTGATTGCCTCAGGTGTTCTTTGTTCACCGATGCCGTTGCGTTGCTCTCACATGTGTGATGAATTTCCAGCCTCAGCTACTCCCTACAGCTGCAGACGTCATCACTTTTCCTCTAAGTACTTGATCACGTGTCTGTTAAGAATAAGGATATTCTCCAACACAGCCACAATATCATCACATCTAAGAACAAAAACAGATTTGAAACATACTCTGATATCTAATCTATGTTATTATGTTCTCATTTGTCCTCAAGATTCCTTTCAAGTTTTTCTTTCAAATATTTTTAAGAAGTATGAAAAAAAGAATTAAGACATGTTGTATACATGTGCCAACTCCGACAGTGAATATAATCATTATGTACTACAAATATGAACCAATAAAAATTAAAACAAAATTGTTTTAGTGGCAGGGTGGGCTGGAGGCAGTGATAGAGATGTAGAGAACTGGAATTTAGTCTTTTGGTTTTTCTGTCTTCATCTAGAACCATTTTCCCCTACACAACTCAATTGTAAAGAATCCATACCAGTTGTCTTACAAATGTTCCACATATAGTAGTGAGATTTTTTTTATTCCTTACTCATGGCTTTTTACCTTGTTCCTCTGTACCCTAGATCTTCTGGAACTCAGGGCTAACAGCTTCCTTGTATTCTTTTTTTTTTTTTTTTTTTTTGAGTCAATGTTTTGCTGTGTAATTCAAGCACTGGTTTTTAACTCACTATGTAGTCTAGGCTGGACAGTGATCCTCCTGCCTCAGCCTTTCCAATGCTGGGATTACAGGCATGTTGTGCAATGCCTTGTGATTGTTCAGATTAGAATTGAATGTTTCTTTATAAGACTATTACAAGTGTAGATGCTATTTATTTATTTATTTAAATGTATTTGGTTGTTGCAGGTCTCACTACGAAGCTTGGACCGTGGTGATCCTTCTGCTTTCAGCCTCCTCAGTTCTGGGCTTACAGGCATGTGCCACTACACCCAGACTTTGGCTGGCTCAGCCCACCTTGGGGGTGGGGCTGGCATGGCATGTGGTGCTGGGGATCGAACCATGGTCCCTGAACCACAGTCCCTGTACTTGCCTACACTTGTCTAAGCAGGCACTTTAGTCCACTGAGCTATCTCATAGGCCCTGGATGCTCTATATTTAGTATTTTGTGTTCTTAGTAGAAAATATAGCCAAATATCTTTTAAATTTTACCTTAAAGAGAGAAAAGATTTCTTAAATATAATGTAAAAATAATTAATTAGGTGAAGGCTATTAACAGCTAATACAGTTAGTCTCATCTTTTCCTTTGTGCAAAATATTCTTTGCTATGTTTCTTGCATAAATATTCTTGTATGCAAACTTTTAACTACATTATCCAATGACAAGTATTTTTAAAATTTTCAATAAATTGCAGTGAATTTATGTATTTTTTTCTCTGGTTACAATGCAAATTATTTATAAGTAATTAAGAACAGATTATTATTTTTTTCCATAATTTTATTGAGAAACAAATAGCAATGAGACACTTTCAAATCAAATTGGTAGGACAGGTTCAATAATTAACACTTAACACATTGCATATTCTCTTTCTAGTGGTTATTTGCTGTACAAGATGCAGACATGATATCCTATTTACAAACACTATTACAACAAATCTCTCTATTCATTAAGAGAATATAACTATATATGTATCCTAACCATTTTGATTACATAGATACAAAATAGTCATTCATCTGTATCCCCTTTTTTTGTTTAGTTCCATCATTTGAATATTATAGGTGTGTTAACTCAGCAAAATATTCTAAGAGTCCAGTAGTCCATAAGAATTTATGTATTAATTGGGGAAGAATTAACAATTTTATACATCCACTATCTCTTTCATAAACATGGGATTATTTGAATTTCTTCATTGAAATATTTTATGTTTTCCATTAAGGTTTTGTTTTACCCTAATAAACTTTTCTTTAGAATTTGTGGCTTTTTTTTGTTTGTTTTCTGAGACAGGATCTCATTATGTAGTCCAGGTTGGCCATGAATTCACTGTGTAGCCCAGGCTGGCCTCAAACTCATGGCAATTCTCCTGTCTCAGCCTCCCCAGTGCTAGGATTACAAGTGAATTCCACCATGCCTGATTTAGAACTTGCAGCTCTCAAAATTATACAAATAATGTATTTTTGCCTTGGGCTAGGGACATGGCCCAGTGGTAAAGCATGTGTCTCGCATTAGTGAGGCCCTGGGTTCAATAACAGCACAAAATAATATTTGTAAATTTCTTAATATATTAGTGATGACATTCTATCTTTTAAAACAGAGTTGATCTTTTTATCTTTCCATCTCATTGAATCCATTCATCCATTCTATTCCTTTATCCCTTAAATTTCCTGGGATTTGCAAGTTTTGATACCTCTTTCCTTTTCTTGTCTTGTGTACACAAGTTCCTTTCTTACTATTTTTCATCTTACCAAGTACCTTCTAACAAAGGCTATTAGTAATTTCTGTTCACTGACTCACCCTGAACATTTACTATAGATTCTCAGCTGCGTTTATTGTTCTTGGAGTCTTATTCAGTGTCTTCTAGTGGATTAATCTTGTCTCTTCTTGAGGTGGACATGAATAATGTCTTTCTTTGCCCAAAGCAATTTTTCTTTGATGCTTCCGTCCTTAAGATCTCTTTGTGGTCTTAAAATCATCTTCACCAAGTAAATTTATCTGCATCCTGGAAAGGAAGAGCAATGAAAGGCCTGGGGGAAGCTGGTTGTGGTGCTATACATCTGTAGTGCCAGTGCTCTGGGAGGCTGAGGCAGGAGGGGTACAAATTCAAGCCTAGTGTAGGCAAATTAGTGACTCAGTGATACGTGTCTCAAATGAATAAATGGCATAAGAATGCAGCTCAGTGAAAAGGCCCTGGAGGGTGGGGGAGATAGCTCAGTAGAATAAGCACTTACCTGGACAGTGCAAGGTCCTGAGTTCAATCCCTGGTACTGCAAGAAAATTAAAAAAGGCCATGGATTCAATCCCTAGTATTACAAAAGAAGCAGAAAAAAAAAGAAAGAAAGAAAGAAAGAAGAGAAGAGAAGAGAAGAGAAGAGAAGAGAAGAGAAGAGAAAAGGAGTAGGGTAAGACACAATTGTTGTCCTCTCATTTGATTCAGCACTTTTCAAGCAGCCCTCCCAAAAACAAAACAAAATAATAAACAGAAACTACCACATAATAGTTTTGCTTATCTTTCAGGTAAAGAAACTACACACCCATCTGTAATGGTGGCAGCTAGCCTTTCAGCTAGGTATAATGGTCTAATTAAAATCAGAGGGCTGAGGAGATGGCTCAGTGGAATAAGCACTTCCCTGGTAAGTGCAAGGGCCTGAGTTCAATCCCCAGTTCCACAAAAATAAAATAAAATAAAATAAAATAAATCAGAGTTTTGCTTTGAAGGATGAAAAGAAGATATATTGTTTAGCAAGTAGCAAACGCCGCCACAGGTGGTGGGAGGGAAATTAAGATCAACAGAAGGGTTGTTGTAATTCTGAAATGATTTAAATGAATATTCATAGTGGGTGCAAAGAAAAAAGGAAAAAAGACCCATCTGGACATGGCAGCACATGTCTGTAGCCTAGCACTCTGAGGTAGAAGGTTTGCAAGAAGTTCAAGTACAGCCTTGGCAATTTAGCAGTTTAGTAAGACCCTGTGTCAAAGTTTAAAAAGGGCTTGGAATGTAGACTAGTGTAAAGACCATGCGATAATTCGTAATACCAAAAAATTTATTTATTTATTTATTTATTTGGCAGGACCAGGGATTGAACTCAGGCCCTTGCGCTTGCCAGGGAAGTGATTATTCCACTGAGCCATCTCCCCGGCCCCCAAAAATTTAATAACTATGTAGAAAAGCTAGACAAGATTTTTTTAATGTTGAAGAAGAAATAGTTGAACACTTTTAACCTCTTACCTAGACTTTTGCTTTTCAGCCTTATTCTATTTTGACGACTTCAAAATCATGTACCATATCTATTTTCAGCATCTTTGTGAAGTTATTTTTGGCTTTGTAACATTTACTACTTATTAAGCACTTATTTTTTCCCGGGGACTTGACCAATCTTTATTTTTTTTATTGTAGAAACTTTCAAGCATTCACAAAAGAGAATAATAAATTGAATTTAAATGTACCTATCAGTCAGCTTCAATATTTTGTAAATCTTATCTTGAATTATTCTTAATTCTAACAATTCGTTTATTCAGGTATTAAAGTCTTTTTACAGATGAGGCAACGGGACCTGAAGACTATAGGGGATATTTCCAAGGACACGGACCTCAGCCAGCAGAGCTAGGACTTGAGACCAGGTCTCTGTGACACAGGTGTTTTGACCTTCCCACTGTGTACACCACTTGGCATGTTATTTGCTCATGCAACCTGAAGGTTGCTTTTACGTCAGGCTGTCAGTGGCTAAATCCTTAGTTGAATCTGCTTGTTTCCCATCTTTCTGGCATCATCACATTCCAAGTCAATGGTATTTTACAGAATCTGTACTCTAGACAAAATTTACTTCCTCACCATGCACTCATTAGATTCCTTAAGCCTTTTCAACTTTTCCCACATTTCCCTCTTTGGATTGCTATATTCTTGTTCCTCTCAGGTAATATCCAGCATTCTTTTATTATAATGTTTCTTTATTACTAGCCACTGGAGGTGCCCTTTGCTCCCTCCCTCCCTTGGAGCGTATACCCTAATATTCCCGCACTCACAAATTTAGCTTCCATGAATATTAGGTACATAATACTTCCGTAATTCATGGATGCCATAAGATCCTTTAAAAATAATGACTGTTATACTTAACTAGTTTCCCTATTTTTAACTCCATATTTTCCAACACTTCCATTTTATTCCTTTCTCTTAACCTTTTACTATTCCATAGTATTTTATTATTGAACACTTGTATGACAAGCACTGTGCTACAAGCAGATTAAATAGTAATGATTTAAGCAGTCTTAAAGATGATTTGTCTGGAAGAAAATGAGAAATTTCTGTCTGACAAAGAATGAGAAAATTAAATTGGTAGTAGAAGATAATAAAAGGTAGTGATCAGCCATCTGGGCATTAGAATTAGAGTGGGTATTGTCTGACTCTGTTTGACAGTAGGCAGTTTTAGTCCGTTTTGTAATTATATAACAAATTATATTACTGAGGCCAGGGTGGGGATAAGAAGGAGCCCGTCATATAAACACAGATAATATATGATAGAGTGTGTGGCAATGGAAAGCATAAGAGATGGAGTATACTTCAATGATAGGGTAGCTAGGACCAGTTGATGACTTCACCTTATAGTCAGTACTAAAAATTTTCAAAATATCCTCAGTGTAAAGAAAAATTTCAAGTGACATCCAAATCACTAGAAATTTTTCTTCAAACCAGGACCCACTTCCAGTATATTTTGATCTGGTTGATCAGAAGCAGTATCTCATAATGCCTAAACCTTGGACACAGTCCAAATGCCATCAACAGATGAATGGATAACAAAAATGTGATATTTATACACAGTGAGGTAGCACTCTGTCATAAAGAAAGATAAATTCAAGTCATTTACAGGAAAATATTCCATGGCTTCTCTTTTATATGAAATGCAAAATATAAAAAAGACAGTGTTAGTTACTTTTCTTGTTACTGAGACAAAATACTCAGAGGAGGAAAAGTTATTTAGCTCAGTTTATAGATGTTTCAGTACATAGTTGACTCCAAGGCAGGATGGCACATGACAAAGAGGCAACAGTACATGGCCGCAGAAGATAGAAAAAGCAATAAGAAAGTGAAACAAGCTTGTTTCTGACCCTTATATTGTATCCAATATACCAGGATTGGGGTGGTGCCAATCCATTCAGGAGACTGATCCAGCCATCACCCCCTTGCTCCCACGTGGCCCTAGGAATCAATCTCACACTCTAGGATCAGCCAACTCCAGAGCGGGGGGAAAGCTATGACTACATGAGGCTTTGGGGGAACATCTAGGCACAAACCATAACAAAGAGCAAGAGAAAAGATAGATAAGAGGAAAGAAAGCTATCTTTTTCAAGTGGGAAGAGAATCAAGAGATGAAGGAAGGGCTGAGGAGACAGCTTGGTGGTCTAAGTGCCTGCCTGGTAAGTGCAAGGACCCAAGTTCCCCGGTACTGAATGCCACGCTGGCCCTGAACCCCAGGTGTGCCATGCCAACCCTGAAACAATGCCTGGTTCTTTTCATTTTAATTCTAAATGGCTTATAGTATTGCTTATTATACTCTCTTTAAACAAAAGATCATTCTTATTGTACATTTTACTGTTCAGGCATAACAAACATTTTATCATCTGCTTGTTGATTTCTATTGTCATTTTATAGAGATTGAGAATATGGCTCATATATAATTCCCCTCTAGTGGGGGCTTTATAATTTTTTTCAAGGCCTTCTTTGTAGAGTTTTTCCATATGTTTGAAAGAGAATTCATTCCATGGTTAAAATCTAATAATAATAATAATAATAATAATTATTATTATTATTATTATTATTATTATTATATAAAGCCAATTATCTTATTCCAATACAGCAACATTATATCTTTCTCATATTTTTGTTTTTGTTTTGTATTTTTAGGGAAGGGTCTACAGGGTGTTCAGGGTCTCACTACTAGATTGAATTTACAGTGATCCACCTGTTTACAGCCTCCCAAGAGCTAGGATTACAGGCATGTGCCACCACACCCAGTCTCAATTGTTATCTCAGCAAGGCTGGCAGGGGTGGGGCTGGCAGGGCAGGCCTGGGGATCAAACCCCCAGCCCCTGCACCTGCTTGCAGTTGCTTTAATCCCCTGAGCTATTTGGCCTGCCCTCTTTCTTGTATTTGATCTTCATATGGGTGTGCTAGTTTGTTACTATGATTGTGGGTTCCTAGAATTTTCTCTGTTCTGACGTTGGTACATGCCTGTAATCTTAGCCAGTCATGTTAGCATGCTGGTGGGAGGATTCCTTGGTCCTTGTGTTCTCAATAAAAGAATTTGGTCAAGACACACAAGAGCACTCTGAATGTACAGAAAGAATTTATTGCAAAAAAAAAAAAAGTACAGGGCAAAAGTACACCATTAAAGGAAATAATGGGCAAAAACCAAGACAGTAGTTGCAAATGGTGACAGTCTGGATTTTTTAAATATAGGAAAGCAATTTCCAGGCTTAGGGGACAATAGTGATTGTCATTGCTCCATTTCTGTGGTGATCACACTTATAGACATTTGTCTTACAAGTTATCCTGGAATGTCTATGCTTTACTTGCTGTAAAGCATATGTATATTTTTTAATGTATTTGGTACAGGGCCTCACTACGAAGCTGGGACTTGCACTGATCCTCCTGTTTTCAGCCTCCCCAGCACTGGGATTATAGATATTTACCACCATGCCTGGTGTCAGGTCAGCTCAGCAAGCTGAGGGGCAGGGCTGGCGCAGTATGCAGGATTGAGAATTGAACCCTGTCCCTGAGCTGCCTAAGCAGGGGCTTATTCTGCCGAGTTATCTCACTGGCCCTGTAAAACATTTTTTTTTCTGGTACTAGGGATCAAACTCAGGACCATGCACTTGCCAGGCAGGTGCTTAACCCACTGAGTTATCTCCCTGGCTCAAAACATTTGTTTTTGTTGTTCTTTCCAGATGATTAGTGTTTTCTCTGAAGTGTAGACTATTATCCTAGTGGGTTTGATCATATATGATATCTTAAAATAAATCTTTTAAAAAAAATTTTATTTGTGTGTGTGTGTGTGTGTGTGTGTGTGTGTGGCCAGCTCAGCCCACCAGGGGGCGGGGCTGGCTGGCATGTGGTGCTGGGGGATTGAACCGCGGTCCCTGTGTGTTGCTAAGCTTGTTCTAAGTAGGTGCTTTAGACCACTGAGCCATCTCACCAGCCCCTTAAAATAAATCTTAAGAAAACTGTAAAAAAAAAAAAAAAGCAAAAAAGAAAACTGTAATATAAGTCAAGTTTTAGTTTAATGTGGCTACCAAAGGTATATCTTGAGATCTTTTGTTCTCAGTTTTATTTTCAGTGGGCCATTAGCTATAGCAACCAAGAATGCTGAATATCTGGCTGGCTGATTTTAAGAATCAGTGATACTAAATTTTGGCTGATGCAGTGCGGCCATGCATGCTTCTAAGGTTTAGATCAACTATACCCTCCCTCAAATTTTCATGCACTCAGAGGCCTGACTTTTGAAAGATGACTGGATTACGGGGACTACTGCTGACTTGCTGTTATGAGGTGTGGCCTGGTTGAGAGGGGCAGGTCACCCAGTAGATTATGTCTCTCTCCCTAGCTTCTCCCTTCACTCTGTTTTCTTGCCACCATGAGGTAAGCAGTTTTCTTCCCCACTGTGTTTTTCTACCATACTGTTCTTGTCTTGGAGGAAGATAAGAACCATGCAAGGACTGAGACTTTTGAAACTGAGCCCAAATAAAAACCCCTCCTTTAAGTTGTGGGTGTCAGATATTATGTCTCAGGAATGAGAAAGTAACTAAGACACTGTCTGGCCTTATGATTTTATTATGTTGTATAAGGACTTTCAAAATCAGAGCACTTAGGCTGGAGAGATAGCTCAGCAGTCTAAGCACCTGTCTGGCAAGTCCAAGGATGTGGGTTTGAAACTGGGCATGGTAGTGCAAGCCTGTAATCCCAGTGCCGGGGAGGCTGAGACAGGAGGATCACTACTGAATCTGAGCTAAGTAGCAAGATCCTATACCAAATAAATAGTTTTTAAAAATTTTAAAAATCATAGACCTAATAATTATAAATGTGCTATATAGAGAGGTCTTTATTGTTAATTATAATTGGCATTGATGGCACTCAGCAGCAGCATTCACTGTATTTTTTAAAATCACACCTTGTAAAATCAGTTAGGAGACAGCACTTCCACAATGTAGCAAGAAGGACAGAATAAGTGTGTCAAGTGTGGGAGAGCAATTTGAGGGAGATTGATGGTACTGTGTCTTTTATTGTAATAAAATAGTTAGATCTAAACACTTAAAAACTGTAATTGGCATAGCATGCTATTTTGATTCCCCCTTGTCTCTTACACCTGCTTATATCTAGTTACCTGCCTAAAACTTAGGAGCCTGTGTAGGAGCATTGTAAGTTTAAGGCCAGCCTGTGCAATTTAGTGAGACACTGTTTCAAAATTTAAAAAAATTTAATGTCTGGGGATGTAGTTTAGTGACACAGCAAGCAGAACAACACCTGGGTTCAATTTTTAGTATGGAAAAAATCCTGTTCCATTATCTTTTGCTGTATATATCTCAGAACTAATATATATTATTAAATAAACATTAGAAGTATCATAAGCTTTTGGTAGCTGCATCCTCTAAACTATGAGCAGTCCCTGACAATACTCTTTTGCTTTAAAATCTGTATTTGTACAATACTATGTTTTACACCTGTTGTCTTCTTTGTAAATGTTTTTACATTCTTTTTGAAATTTTGACTATGAAAATTTCACATAAATGCTAAAAAAGAGACCACTGTAGTAAACTCTGTATTCACCCTGCTTCAACATTCATCAACATTATTTTCTTGTTTCATTGATATACGTCTTAGTGGAGAATTTTTATTTTTATTAGATGTTTGCAGTACATAATTATAGTCATCACTGGAAGCTGTTACATGTGGGTAACATAACTTTTTATTAGTACATTTCCAGTACATAATGTTTACATTCTTGTGTACATGTATATAACACATTTTAATTCTCTTTCATCCACTTTCCTTCCTCTCTTCCCTCCTCTATCCATCTTTTAATCAGTTTCCCTTTTGACCAAGATTTGTCCCCCTACTTCCTATAACCTCTTTCATTTTGCTCTTTATTTCTATTTTGCATTTCTCATATAAGAGAAACCATGCACTTTTTTTGTTTGTTTGTTTTGTTTTCTTAAAGCTGGGAATCTTACTCATGACTTTTCACTTGCCAGGCAGGCGCTGTGCCATGGTGCTACATTCCTGGCCCCTCCCTACACTATTTAAGCTTGTGTATCTGATAATACATCTCAATTATTTTTATCCCCTTTCCTTCTCCCTCCGCCTCAGTGGAGCTTTTAAAAGTATGAAGAGCCAGGTGTACACACCTGTAAGCTTAGCTCTCAGGAGGCCGATGTGACTTCAAGGCCAGCCTAGGATATATAGTGAGTTCAAAGACAGCTTGCACTACAAAATGAGATCCTGTCTAAAACACAAAACAAAAAACTATCCATCCCCACATATTCTCATATGAATCTTTTTTTTTTTTTTTTTTTCCTACCCTGATGGAGGGGCTGGCATGGCATGTGGTGCCAGGGATCGAAATGCAGTCTACCGTGCCTGACTAAGCAGGCACTTTAGACCACTGAGCTATCTCGTTGGCCCTCTCATATGAATCTTTAAAATTGCATTGTCTTTTTTTTTTTTTTTTTTGCGGAATTGGGGATTGAACTCAGGCCCTTGTGGTGGCCAGGCCAAGTGCTTATTCTACTGAGCTAACTCCCCGGTCCCACATTGTCTCATTTTAACATAACTACCTAACAAATTTAGTAGTAGTTCTTAAGCATCTGGTATAATGAATTTCCACAGATTTTTCCTCAAACCAGATTTTGGAGGAAGAAAGAGAACCTGGAATAACAAAGAATCCAACCCTCTAACTGCCCCTACACCCCCACAGCAAAACAATGAAAGAGATCAAACCCAGGCACTTGCACCTGCTCAGCAAGCACTGTACCACTGAACTACACCCTAAGACCTAGAGAAGCACACAAAGATACTCAGCGTGCAATCATTGGAGCAAAAGTCCAACTCTGAAAAACATCTTCCCAATGGGCATTGTGGTGCACGTGCATAATCCCAGTATTCTGGGATGCAGGGACACGGAGATGACAAGTCTATGCCTCGTCTGAGCAATTTAGGGATTTAGTGAGACCCTGACTCAAAACATTAAAAAAGAAAATCTGGGCATGTAGCTCAGTGGTAGAGTACCCCTGAAAATCAAAACAAAATTAAAAATACCTACATTCTTTATCTGCTAGGAACCATTTCCAGTAGAGCGCCGAACCATCCACCCCTGTCAGGTAGCACTTGTAGTACGAACAATATCTAAACAGGATCTTGAAATAAATATTTTGAGGTTCACAAGACAAAAGGATTGTATCTTTACAACCCAACCTTCCACAAGTAACCTCATAAAAGCAGTAAAGCAAGTGTAGGAAGGTTAGGGGTAGGAGTAGGGTGAGTTGAGTTCAGAATTTTCATTCTAGAAGCCAAGGGAAGGGTCAGAAACCGGGGTTAAAGTTTCATTTACATAAGAAGGTCATTATTAATTACACTTATTTATTTTTTTTAATTTTTATTTATTTATTTTATTTATTTATTTTTGTGTGTGTGGCCAGCTCAGCCCACCAGGGGGCGGGGCTGGCTGGCATGTGGTGCTGGGGGATTGAACCGCGGTCCCTGTGCTTTGCTTGGCTTAGCTTGTTCCAAGTAGGTGCTTTAGACCACTGAGCCATCTCACCAGCCCCTAATTACACTTATGAGTAAACAAAAATAGCGAAGTTTTCTTAAGTCTTTTACTCACACATGGTCATATTAAATATTTTTATTGCTGCCTATTGTTTTTCCTGAGGTAATTAGGGTGCAAACTAATGCAAACTAATGGTGATTCAAATCTGCATTCAAACCAGTCCTTCTGAAGGGGACACCTTGACTTGGTCTCTCCGAGAGGCATGTCTCAGGAGATTAAGCAATACCTATCACCCAACTTCTGGTGGTTTCTATCCTGGTGGTTTCTTCCATTAAAGATTACGCGGAGCTGGGGGTGATGCCGTACACCTGCACTCGCAGCCCTTTGGGAGAATGACAATACTTTCATAAACTCAAGCCAACCTTAGGCAATTTAGTGAGGCTCTGACTTAGAATAAAAAGGCTCCAGCTGCAGCTCAGTGGAGGGCACTCCTCAAGTCAATCCCTGTACGGAAGCGCGCAGGGGACACACCGGTTCTGCCGCTCCTCCGGCAGCGAACCGCACCATCAAGTCTGACATCTTAGCGCTGCCCCCCGTCCAGGCCTCTCCTCTCTCTGCGAGGTCTCTCCATACAGCGGATCGTGCCAGCCTGATTTCAGCTCTCATTTCCCGGTGGTTTCTCCCACGACCTTTTAACAATTCTTCCTCCCTTAGACCCCTATTCCTGGTGGTTTCTTCCAGCAGATACTTCTCTGCCGAGAGCAGCATCCGGTCAGCAACTATCTGCCCCTTAAATATAAAGTAGAACATAAAACTCCCGTGTTCGCTGCTGTTCCTTCTTCCCGGAAGCCACGGTGCTGCGTTCTCTGTGACATTACCTACTCGCTCTCTGAAAGGGCGAGGACCCCGGCTTTCTGCTGTACGCAAAGGATAAGCTTTCACGATGGCGTCCCAAGCCAAGAGTACCGAACGCCACTGCGTTCTTTTCCCGACAGCGCCTCCTTGTGGAAGCTGCGTATCCTGCACCTACAAAGATTTATCTACGCCGGGTTGACTATTGGTTTAAAGCGCCGCAAGGAAATCTAGAGCATGCGCAGTACCAACAACCCCGCCGAAGAGGCGGCTTTTGCAAGTCGGACCGGAAGTGGAAGTGGTCCTAGAAGGCAGCTGCGTTGCAGCTAAGAGTTTTTCCATATTTTAATAGCTAGAAGCCGCCGAGAAGATATTGGTTGGCCGTGCTTAGAGATTTGTGGATTAGTGATATAGATGTGGAGGCTAGTGTAGTTTGTGATGGGCTTTGTGTTCAGTGATTTTTGACGACTCTGTGTTGTCCTTTGAAGGTTGTCAGTAACAAGGATCTCTGTCCTGTCAGTGATGGGGCCCTTTGAGATGAGTTATTAGCATTTGGGGGAAAATGAAGGGAGTTTGTGAGCAGTGACCGAGGAGGGCCTGACGTGTCAGCTCTGGGGATTGATGGGGTACGTACTTTATGACCTAAGCTGAGAGTTTAGGTCATTAATTTTCAGCCTTTAATATAAAGATTCACTACTTTTGGTGTGTAGCATTTTCTTCATTGTTTTAATCAAAGTGGGGTTTTTAAGTTTCTTTTTCACTCATAAGTTACATTTTCAGTTTCAAATGCTGTCTAGTTAATACTCAATTTGAAAAAAAAAGCCTTATAACCTGTTTGATGGTCAGTTTCACAATTGCCACACTTGTTACATAAAGTGTCAGTTTAATTTTGTTATATACATTAAGCATATAAATATTACATGTATATCTCACATCTCCTTACAAATTATTTTAATTAGGGGAAGATTTGGAAAAGTTTGTTCATTTATCCAGTCAGTTTCTGTTCTGTATATTTAAAACTATATTATTAAAATATATGTGTATTTTTTGTAAAAGATATGATTAAAGAGTGCAAAAGATATTAAAGCAATTAAATCTTTTACAAGTAGCTTATAAAAATATTTTCTTAAATGTTTTCCAGCTTTGTATAGCATTGCTTTTAAAAATGTTTTTGAAATTTGGAGAGAAAATTTTATTTACTCTAATGCATAATAACCACTTAAGTTTTATTTTCTATGAGTTGTCATATCCTGTGTCCGGCATTTTAATAATTGATAGACTTTTACCATTAGAAATAACCTATTGTCACATAC
>NW_004524659.1:9615905-9617988 GCF_000260255.1 Octodon degus
TATGTATTTAAGTATTCATCTTGCTTGAATGTGTCTACAGAGTAATGTGTGGTGGTGATCTAGTTCATTTTATTCCATATAGGTGAACAGTTATATTAGCATTATTTATGCAGTTTATGTCTTGCACACACTCAGATACTATGTTTGACACATATATATATATAGATCAGTATGGCCTAGATTATTGTTTTGCTTGTTTTAATTACATCATTTTTAATTTGTTCTACTCTCTGATAGTGATGGAAATTACTAATATTTATTGGTTGATTCTTGTGTGCCAGGGAGGTATGGAATACTTAAAAACATCATGTTGCTTAATTTTCATACCTGTATGATTGTTTTTTTCATACTCATTTTTGAAACTTAAACTGAAGTAGTACTGTCATAGCTGAAAGGTGGCAAAGCTACAGTTCAAATCTGTAGTAATGTTACTGAAAATCCTGTGCTTTTTCCTGTATCTTCCTATCATGAATGCTTGTCACATACAGATTTTGTTAAGTTTTTTATTCTCCATAGCACATCTTCTTCAATGTGGTACCCAAAACTGTAACAACAGTGTTAGCATAATCCAAGCTCTAGATAGAAATGCAAATTCTTGGGTGCTACCTACTGCATTAGACAGTGTGGAGATGATGCTGAGGATTTTTAACTGTTTAACAAGCTTTCCAGATGATTTGAGTGGGTACTCAAGTTGGAGAACCACTGTTCTGTGGTGTCTAGCTCAGGCACTTGCACCTTGGTATATGGAGGAAGTGTTTTAAGTGGTAAAGGTGGAATGATTGACTGTATGGACTTGCTCTTTCTAGGTTTATTGGTATCTCAGGGGAATTCCACAGATCTTTTTTCAGACTCCAGACTACCTCCTCCCAACAGCTGTGCTTCAATTCACAGTGGAACATTAAACTTCAAGCTTCTGAGAGAAGCAGAGTTGAGACCCAGTACGACCATGCCAACTAACTGGACTCTACTCCAGAAATCCACAGAGCTAGCTCCAGAAAATCATGGTAGCTCATGTGAGGTAAGGAAGTGGCACCTCATGGAAGGTAATTTATCCTGGGAGTAGATATCTCTGATCTGTCATCAGAACTTTAGGGCAGAATCACAGGAAACAAATCTTGTCAAGAATGAGCAGCACACAGGTGATGTGTGTCTAGTGAACCATCAGGGCAGCTTGTTGTTTACTGTATTTGGTTACCATACTATCTTGACCTTTTGACTGAATAAAATTCCTAGTTAGACATTACTATTTAGAAATTGCTTTTTAATTTTGAAATATTTCTCCATTTCATGTCAAATTGCCTCTTCACAAAAGTTTTTCTTTTCTGCTTTTAAGATGTTCATCACGTTTTTACTGTTTTTTTATTTCTTTGCTGCTATCCTGTCTAAGAAACTTTGTCTTTCAGCCCTTCTATTGAGCTTCTCATTACAAGTATTAGAAGAATATAAAAAGCAACATATATGGAAAGTATTATTACATGTATTGGCTTTTGTAGTTCTGATCTTTGTAGTAGGACATGATCAGAAAGTGGTGTTTATTTTGTTTGGTACCAGGATAAAGTGTAGGTCTTGTTTGATGTTACTGTTCTGTGAGAATACCATGGAGCTAATCTTTCCAAGCCAGCTTCTCTGAACACTGAAGCCTAATTTTAGCAGGATAACAATAAGGTGTCAAGGGCTGCTTTTCTCTTCATTTAAAAATAATGCAAAGAAACTGACTCAGTACTTTTAGAAAAAGATCAAAGGGAATTTAAAATGAAGATCACTTAGAGAAAGATAGTTTATACTTATTGAAAGAATAATATACAAAGAATTATGAAAATCACCAATATTTAATAATTTATGTTTGAAATAGATTAAGTACAGAATACACTCAGGAGGTAGAGGCAGGAGGATCACCATGAGTTTGAGGCCAGCCTGAGTTACATAGTGAGTTCAAGACCAGTTTTGAGCTATATAGGAGAACCCTGTCTCAAAAAACAAAAAGTGGCTCACCCCAGAAAGAATGGCTATCATAAAGAAATCACCCAACAACAAATGTTGGAGAGGCTGTGGGGAAAAAGGAACCCTTCTCCACTGCTGGTGG
>NW_004524659.1:9619733-9627580 GCF_000260255.1 Octodon degus
TTTTTTTTGCTAGAATATTCATATATTGATCCTGGGGGGGTGGTGTTGTTTCTTTTTTCTTTTCTTTTTATTTTCTTTTCTTTTATTTTTTGTGGTACCGGGGATTGAACTCAGGACCCTGAGCACTTACTCTATGGAACTATCTCCCTGGCCTTCTTTCTTCCTTTTTTTTTTTTGGTACCAGCAGGCACTTATGTTGCTGAGTTATATCCCTGGCCCCTTGATCCTGTTCTTTGACCACAGTTTTAGATTAGAAATAAAAAGTTTTTTCAAATACTTTTTTCTGTGTCAATTGATATAATCGTGTGATTTTTATCTTTCAGTCTGTGAATGGACTTAATGCCACTAAAAATAATTAAAACAGTAAGTTTACTTACATGTATTTTACCACAATTAAAAAACCATTTCAGTAAATAGCGTACTACATTTTAAAGTTTATGTAGTAAAGCTAAACTGTAGTTGTTGTGGATGGGAATACAGATTTCAATGCCTTTTTAAGGACTCCTGGAAGTTTGAAGAAAAGAAAAATAAGTCCAAGGTATGAGTTATGGTTTTAATTATTAAAAAATGAACAACTCAATAAATGTAAAATAACAATAAGGACTAAAAATGATAAAGGAAGAAGTAAATTACATGGAAGACAAAGATGATAAATTGGTAAAGATATTTGGCAGAAACACAAGTTGCTTCTTTGTGGTGATGACCAAGAAAAAAAAAGAATGATAGCTGGGTGTGGCGGCAGATCTGGGAGATTGAGGCAGGTAGACTGGAAATTTGAAGCCAGCCTGTAAATTAGTGACTGAAGTTCCTGTCTCAAAATAATAAGTTTTAAAAGTACAGCATCATTTATGGAAGAGATACTTTCCCTTCTGTGTGTGTGTACATGTGTGTTATACCCTTATTAAAAAAAATTAGTATTGTGGTTTATTTCTGTGCTACTCTGTTCCATTAGTCTGTGTGTCTGTTTTTATGACGACGGTATACTCTTCCAATTATAGTTTTAATCAAGAAGTATAATGTCTCCAGATTTTTTTAAAATTCAGAATTGCTGAGGTTCTTTGGGATCTTTTGTGGTTCCATCGGCTCTTTATTATTATGTTGAGGTGCTTTCCTTCTTTACCTAACCTGAGTTGGTCTTTATAATTAAGCAAGGCTGTTGAATTTTATCAAATACTTTTTTTCTGTGCTAACTGATATGATCATGTGGTTTTTATCTTTCAGTCTGTAAATGTCACGGAATGCTATACCAGCCTTGTGTTCCAAAGAGAAATCCCACTTGATCACTCCATATAATCCTTTTGATGTATTGAGTTTGATTTGCCAATATTTCATTGATGGTTTTTGTATTGGTATTCACTAGAAATATACAATGTTCTCTTTTCTTGTGGTAGCTTTGTCTAGCTTAAGTATCAATATAATGCTGGCTTCATAAAATGTGTTAGGAAATATTCCCTCCAGCACTATTTTTTGCAAAAATTTAACAGGTATTGGTTTGCTCCTCTCGAAGTTTATTAGAATTCATTAATAAAATGATTTAGTCTTGGGCTTTTCTTTGAGAGGAAACTCTTATTACTACTATAATTTCTTTGTATTGTCCTATTCAGACTTTCTATTTCTGATTCAACCATGGCAGGCTGTGTTTACTTAAAACTTTTATCTATTTTTTACTAGGTTATTAAATTTGTTGGCATATCTTGTTCATAATAGTTTCTTATGAGACTTGATTTCAGAGGTGTCTGTTACAATATCTAATTTCTGAATTTATATATTTGGGTTCTGCCTGTTTTTCTTAGTGTAGCTAAGAGTTTTTTATTGTTTTTTTAATACCATACTAATAATTATGCTGAGCTATTTTGCTGGCCTCAAAAATTTTCATTTAAAAAATAAGAAATTCCCCTCATAATGGGGAGTAACTTCATATCAAAATGTGGGAAAAAATTTGGTGGACAAAAATGCTATCCTTAAGAATGGCGTCACATTGTAGTCAAAGCCTATGCATTCATTGTGGAAAAGTATTCTGTATACATGGAGATTGTCAATTATGTGAAAGACTACTTTGAAAATTATTCATTTGGAGGAGAACAGAAATACTATAGAAGTCAATGTCATCTTCAAATAACACTCAGAGATGGAACTACTAAGTTTTTGAGGTTTTTTTTTGTTTGTTTTTGTTTTTTGGCAGAACCAAGGATTGAACTCAGGCCCTTGCGCTTGCAGGGAAATGCTTATTCCACTGAGCCATCTCCCTGTCCCCAATTTTGTGTTTTTCACAATGTTCATTCATCCTATCCAGGAGCAACTGGTATCTTTTATTTTCTGAAATCCTCTTTGAGCTCATTTGAGAGTACTATAATTTTCACTATAGAAATCTTTTACTTCGTGAGATTGATTCCTAAGTATTCCTAAGTATTTTCTTAAGCCATGATGTTCACTGTTTATTTAGAATTTTTTTCTTTTTTAGTTTAGCCATTTTTATCTATAAAGGTCCTTCTTAGTACTGTTTTTGCTATATCCCATAGGTTTTAGAATATGCTCTTTCTGTTGCCATTTGTCTCAAATTTTTAATTTTTCTTATGGTTTCTTTTTTATGGATTCATTGGTTGGTCAGAAAGCTATTTTAAAATTTACATATATTTGTAATTTTTCAAAAATTCTTCCTGTTAAATACCATTATATTCAGAAATAGTACTTGATATCAGAGGATTTATCTTTTTGAATTTGTTAAGATATGTATTGCAACTCTATGGTGTATTCTGGAGAATGTTCCATGTACACTTGAGAAGAATATATATTATTTTGCTATTGAATAGAAAGTTCTATGTGCCTGTTAAGTCTATATTGTCTAAAATCTAGTGTTTTCATATTAGTTTTCTGTCTGTTTAATCTATTCTTTGTTGCAAGTGGGAAGTTAAAGTTATCTCCAACTGTCATTGTATTGTAATCTATTTCTCCCATCATATCCATCAATACTTGTTTTATGTGTTTTGTTGAACTGATGTTTGGTACTTATGTGATTCTTTTTTTTTTTTTTTTCCAGTACCGGGGATTGAACTCAGGACCCTGTGCTTGCCAGGCAGGCACTTATTCTACTGAGCTATCTCCCCAGGCCCGACTTACATGATTCTTATGTCCTCTTGGTGAATTGAGTCCTTTCTCATTAACCTGCTTTGTCTGTTGTTGTGACAGTTTTAAACTTGAAGTCTAGTCTACTTTATCTGATATATTAATAGCTACCCCACTTTCTTTTGATTACTATGTCCATCGAATAATTTCTATCCTTTCTTTTCTTTTCTTTCTTTCTTTTTTTTCTTTTTCTTTTTTTGTACCAGAGATTGAACTCAGGACCTTACACTTGCCAGGCGGGCACTTATGCCACTGACCTATATACCTGGCCCACTTCTGCTCTTTCATGTTAGCCTATGCATGTCCTTAAGGCTAAAGCTGATCTCTTACAGGCCACATTTAGTCAGATCTTGTGTTTTTGTTTTGATACTGGTCCTTACTGTAGTGCACAGACTGGTATCAAACGCATGTACTCAAGCAGTTCTCCTGCTTCACACTTCCAGGTAGCTTGGACTACAGGCATGTGCCACTGTGATCAGCTCTGGATCTTGTTTTTTCTTTTTTTTTTTTTTTAATTTCATTTAGCCACTCTGTCTTTTCATTGGAACTTAGTCCATGTACATTCAAAATACTTATTGATATAGCAGGACTTCTGTGGTTTTTAAAATTTGTTATTTCCTTGTTGTTTTATAGATCGTTTGCTCCTTTCTCCTTCACTTATTGTTTATCTTTGTGATTTAGTGATTTTCTATAGTACTGAGTTTTGATTACTTGTTGTATTGTGTATCTGCTGTAACATTTTTCTTTGTGTTTAACATAAGACTTAAAATATTTATAACAGACTAAGATATACTGAGAAATATTTTATTCACATGCAAAAACAAGAATTTTAACATTCCCTAAGAATTTATATTTTTGTTGTCATGATTTACATTCTTTTCAGTACTGACAGTTGAATTAAGGACCTTTGCATTAGCTAAACTAAAGTATACTGAGTTAATATTTTTGCATTTTTCATTTTGAGACAGGTCCTTGCTAAGTTGCTTAGGGCTCAAAACTGTGATCTTTCTTCCTCAGCATTTCAGAGTGTGGGAATTACAGGCATGTACACCATACCTAGCTGCAGTGTCCTTAAGATTCTCATAAATTCTTTTCAGGCAATTGTATATTTCTAGTTATTTAGGTTCAGTTGTGTCATTCTCTTGCTTTTTTATGTATCACATGTCCCCATGTTGATGTCTACACATCTAATGGAAAAATTACCTCTTGCAGAAAATAGGTGTAGTTATGCACACCTGTAATCCCAGGACTTGGGAAACTGAGGCAGGAGGATCGCTGTAAGTTCAAGGCGAATCAAAACTACATAACACCTATAATATTCAACAACGGAACTTAAAAAAAATTGGGGTATAACTATGAATGTCCATTTTGTATCTGTGTATTCAAAGTGGTTGGGATAGATATATAGTTGCATTCTCTTAATGAATAGAATGATTTTTTTTCTAATGGTGTTTGTAAGTAGGATCACAAGTCTGCATCTTGTACAGCAATTAACCACTAAGAAGAATATATGCAGTGTATTATTTGTTGAAACTGTACTTTCGATTTGATTTGAAACTGTCTCATTGCTATATGTTTATCAATAAAACTTTGAAAAGAAAAAAAAAAAAAACATAGTGAGGGTCAGGGAAATAGCTCAGTGGCATAAGCGCCTGGCTGACAAGGTCTTCAGTTCAATCCCCAGTACGAAAACAAAACAACTAAAAACTATATAGTGAAATCCTGTCTCAAAAATCAAGAAATAACTCATACATGCTTTAGAGAGACTTTTATAGGCAAAGACTTTCACCTGATTGATAAGATTATGGTAGCTCTGGTTCCAAGTAGATGTGGTATATCCTCCAAATGGTTTCTTAGGCTTTGATCAACATCAGCATCTGTCACTGCCTCAGCAGCCTCAGCTGTAGGAATGTGTAGCAACAGTGACAACATGTAGGTTGTTAAGGTCCATAGTGACAAGGGCTTTTGGGGTGCTCCTTTTCTTATTTTCCCCACAATGGTGAGTGTTAGTGAGGTGATTGTTCATTATTCCAAGTCTGATGTGTACAAGCAACTACAGCAGTGCTGGGTTCCAGGATCCAAATGCTTAGGCTGGTGTTGTATGTTATGGGTCGGTGCCAAAAGAAATGATGAGAAGACCTGATGAACGTAGCTTCAGAGGTCTCACTGATGTATTCTTTTTTTTTTTTTTTTTTTTTTCCAGAACTGGGGATTGAACTCAGGCCTTTGCATTTGCCAGGGAAGCGCTTATTCTACTGAGCCATCTCCCGGCCCCTCAGAGGTCTCACTGAGATTAGTCTCTCTCCAAGTGAGCCCAGGGCCTCAGAAGCATCTCACATTTATTGAGGGCTAAAGGCAAGCTAAGGAATGTACATAATTACTTAAGTGAATACAAACCACTATCTCTATTGACTTCCACCATTTGTCTAACACTAGGTCCACACATGCTAGCTGATAACATCCCAAGCAAGGGATCAAAGAACAGGGTACCAGAAGGAGAAGCTGTTATCTGCAGCCTTGAATCCCAGCTTTCTGGGATTTACAGTGAGAGATAGCAGCTCTTCTTGGGCTCTATGGCTTCCTGCTCCCTTGGGACATTATGCTTTTATTTCGTATCTATATTTCTACAGCTGGTAGCTGGGTCCTGGGCTTAGAGACTAACCTATTGTATCACCTGTGTTTTAAGGATGCAGGTTCACTCTAGTCAGAATTGAATGCAGATTATTCATAAAGCCAGTCTGTGACTCTGAAGCACCCACAGTAGCTTGAGTGTGAAATCTGAGTTATAGCTATGACTCTGATCCTGGGGGCACTGGCTCCACTCCAGAGAAGAAGGAATGCTCTAGAGGGTTGGGCTTGGGAAGCATGGTACAGCTTTAATTCAGGAATCAGAACTAATAGGGCATAGTGACAAATGAGGCCCCAAGGGATAATGCATAATGATGACTCAACCAAATGGTGATGGTATCACATGGCACTACTCAGATTTCTCACAGCCAAGTGCAGCTACAAAAAAGCCAAGAATGGCAGAGTGTGGCTGTTGCTTAGACCCTGGAGAACAGGAAGTGGTACAGTTGTGACTATACTACTTGGGGTAGGGTATGTCTTCGTCAGGACTGTGTCCATGCAGCTCAGACTCTAAGCACTAGTCTAAATCCAGTGAAGCAGAACATTTACTCCCTCTGTGGTGGAGCTTACAGCTCAGCCAATGCTGTTTCCCTGAAACTTGGGCTACTGTGTTAGAACAGCTTGGGATGTGTTGTTGCTTGGCTTGATATGCTGTTTCAGCTCAGGCACAGGAAGGTGTGACTTCCCTGGATAGACAAGACACAATCTTTCCACAGGAGGTAGGGCATTACTTCACTTAAGGCCTCAAGATGCAGGATATAGCAGCAGTTAGTAGGGGTGAATGAAATGGCTTCATAGTATTTTAATTCCATAGGGTAGTTTGTCTCAGCTTTAGTAGGCCACTAGCCTGGCGTGTTTCAGTGACCACAAAGCTTCAGGGATGAAAAGGTACTCTGGCTACTAATCCCTGGAGCAGGAAGTACTCAGCATGATGGTGCATAAAGGCAGGGTTTGGTGTCAGCTCATTTAGGGAGTGCTGCTGTGTGAGCTTTAGGCAGCTGAGCTTATCTTTCATGAGGACTGTTAAGAGTCCTCAGTGGTGAGGACTGTAGGTATTCAAGGTAGTGATGGTTACCCGAGTCCTTTTCCCTGAAGAGAAGAGTCCCCTTCTAGTTCTGAGCTGATCTCCATTAAGGGGGGTGGGCTTGTGGGATTTGTTATATATGTGGTCATCCTAGATTTATGTGCTCTATTCATTTCCTGCTACTCTTTCCATGTGCTCTGGGACTCTACTTTAGGTATTTTCATCAAAATGTAATTATTTATTGTTTCAACTGCCTTTGTTGGTGAAATGAGAACTAGGGTTTCCAGTCAACCATTTACTGGCATCACTCGGGATGAGTTTTTTAAAAAGAAAACTTACATTAATGAAAACAAACTCATGTTCCACACTCCCAAATATAATTTTTTCAGAAGCTGAGTATTTACATTGAATGCGAATTTGTCATTACAGGGATCGGTGTCCTTCAGAGATGTGACTATCGATTTTACCAGAGAGGAATGGCAACATCTAGATCCTGGTCAAAGAAACCTTTACCGGGACGTAATGCAGGAGACCTACAGCCATCTGCTTTCAGTAGGTAAGCATAAGCTACTTGGCCTCTGTAAAGAGGTCCACTGGGAAGGTGTCAATTCTCAATTGGATCAATACTGTGACATCTTAGATATGTGATGGTTTGAACCTTGATTTGTTCAAGAGTCTCTGCCTCCTTCGGGTACTGCTAATATTATGCAGTTTATAAAGATACATGATTATTTTTTTTAAGAACAAACCCCCACTGAACATTAAGTTGATTGGACTCTGAAAAATAATTACCTGGAACCAGTTCTTTATCATTTCCTATGAACAGGGTATCAAGTTCCTGAGCCAGAGGTTTTCATCCTAGAGCAAGAAAAGGAGCCATGGACATCACAGGGTGATAGCTCACATCAGAGCTGTCAGGGTGAGTGTGACCCAGGTAGAGAGGAAAAAAAGGGATACTTAGGAAAGGAAGAAAGCTATTTTAGGAAAATAGCTTTAGGAAAGTATCAGCTATTTTAAGATAGACACTAAAATGGTACTAAGATGACTCTTTGACATTTTTGTATTGTTTGAG
>NW_004524659.1:9627680-9652782 GCF_000260255.1 Octodon degus
TTTTTTGCATTTTAGGAAAGGATCTATAGGGTGTTCAGGGTCTCACTACTAGATTGGACTCACATTGATGTGCCTGTTTACTGCCTCCTAAGAGCTGGGATTACAGGCATGTGCCACCATGTCCAGTCTCAGTTGCCATCTCAGCACACCCTGGGGGTGGGGCTGGCACAGCATGCCAGGGATCAAACCCCTGGCCCCTGCGCCTGCTTGCAGGCACTTTAATCACTGAGCTATTTGTCTGGCCCTGACTAAATGCTTTCTAACAGAAGATACAGAAGAACTTTGTCATTTCTATCTTTTCCCTGTCTTTTTGGATCATGTGATACTCTGCCTCATTACAGCTCATTCTTTCTTGGTTATGTTCCTTTTTCTCTACCTTTTTCATAGTCCTAGAATCTTTATTTATACATTCAGACATTTATGGAGCTGTTTTCTTTTGGCAGTTCTGTTTTTGAGGATTGTTTTGTTTTGTTGACAGTGTCTCACTGTGTAGTTCAGGCTGGCCCAGTGATCCTCCTGCCTTATCCCCAAGTGCTGGGATAACAGGTGTGTGCCACCATACCTGGCTCTATGGATCTGTTTTCTTTCCAAAGTACTATGTGATATATGCCTTCATTTAGGTTAGTCCCTTTTTATTTCACAGAACTTACCTCCAACCCAGCTCTATTCCTCTTTTCTCCATGGATACTATGAAATTTCTCACTTTGTTCAATTTCTCATGCCTCTCATCCAACCAATGACTTGGATGTCACTGTCATTCAACCTTTGAGAATACTTAACTGTTGAGTTTGACATTATTTATCGCCTTTCCTGAAATTATTTCTAATGCTGCTTGAGTGACTTCACCTCGACTAGGGTCCCTTTGTCTGGTTGTTGGGGTTTTTTTGTTACTGCTTTATTTCTGTATTTGACTGGATGAGGTTTGAATTTAATCATACCCTCAATTTCAGATTAATTATCATGAGTTTGGCTCAAGATTCCTTTGTTTTTCATTTATTCCCTCTTCTCTCTTTTCTTGTATCTCTTTCTTTCCCTACCATATATAATTCTTTCCCTATCATATATAATTCTTCTATGTGATAGAAACATTTTTAAGTTCATGCATGTTATAAAATTTAAATTAGGGATATGTGTCACTACTTTGTATAAAAGTTACTTTGATATACATTCTCCTATTTGCCTTTTTTCATATCTGCCTATAGTGCAATCTGTTCACGTAATTTATTTTTTCTATTGAATTATAAACCAGAATCTTCTGTTTCAACACTATCATTACCCTACCAATCTTCACTTCAGATTACACACATACACCTTTTCCTGTGTTCAAATCTGGATGAGTCATTTATAACCCCTACTGTTATTTGAACTAAAGTCACCTATTTGTCCTTTGAGATGGGCAGTCTGAATTCCAAACCTTAGAATAGGGAAACTTTTCCAGTTTTATTACTGCATGTGTGTAGTACATAGTTTACATTCCTTGTAGAGAATTGGAATATGTACATAATACATCATAATTTCTTTTTAAAATTCCCTTTATCTCTTTTCCTCTTCCTTTGACCCACCTTTTGATCCCATTCCCTTTTTTTGTACATGCAGTACATAATGTTTATAATCCTTGGGTGGAGGTAGTACACATATGTAACTTATCTTAATTACTTTTTTTCTCCCCTGTTTCTTTTCATATCTCCCTTCTCATTCCATCTATTGATTCCCCTTCCATTTAGGCAAGGTCTGTCTTACAACAGGGGATTATTTTTTTATTAATTTATTGAGAAGTAGCAATGAGACAGTTTCAAAACAGGTTAGTACGACAGCTACAATAATTAATACATTGCATATTGTTGTCTTCGTAGTAGTTATTCAGAGTACAAGATGCAGAAATGATATCTTGTCTAAACACTATTAGTATAAATCTTCTCATTAAACTAAGAGAAAGTAGCTGTATATCTATCCTATTTTGTATATACAGATATACATAAATATATTTCCCACTACAAAATGGTCCTTCATTTATATCCCCCTTTTTTGTTTAGTTTTGTCAGAGATGGGTGTTCCATTGCCATTCAAATATTGTAGGTGCGCGAATTCAGCAAAATAATCCAGTGTAATCCAATAATCCATAATAGAAGTGGATTACCCACAGAACTGGCAATGTCAGAAATTGTTAACTTGAGCCTTTTATAGCTCAGCATATTAATATGGCTTTACTTTTTATACTTCATGTTTATACTTTTCTGCTGGATGGTTAAGACCAAGATAAAGCAAGACCTGTATAACAAGAAATTTAACTTTTGTATCTGACAAGGTCAGTCAAAACAGGGGATTTAAAAAAAAAAAAAAGCTGCTTTCTGCATTAAGCAAAATGATGTTAATGATTTTTTATTTTTTTCCTGTACTTCATTCTAGAAAAATTGCAGAAGATTGGTGACCAAATTGAGAATTACCCTCAAACAGGAAGTAAATCTTTCAGTGATGTTGCTTTCATCAAGAAAATGATGACTGTAAAAGACCATCATGAATATAAAGACATTAGACAAATAATTCAAGTTGGCCCAAATATGATTCCTCCTCCCAAAAGACCTCATCTGTCTGACTCATTTGGGAATAGTGTGAAGCATAATTTAGATTTACAAAGTCATAATACAACTAATGCATCAAAGAACATTAAAAAGATTGTTGAGTATGGTAAAATTTCTTCCTTTACTGACCAGGAATATACTGTAACAGAAGAGAATTTATGGGGCCATAATCCATATGGAAAAATGATCAGTTACAAACAAATACCCTCCCAATATCAGAAAATTCATTCTGAGGAGAAATCCTATAACTATGCAGAATTTGAAAAGATTGTCACTCAGAAGTCACATCTCAAGGTACATCTGAAAGTTCGTACAGGAGAAAAACTCTATGTATGTATTGAGTGTGGGAAGGCTTTTATACAGAAGCCAGATTTCATTGCTCATCAAAAAGCCCACACCAGAAAGAAGCCCTACAAATGCAATGAATGTGCAAAGTCCTTCTTTCAAGTATCGTCTCTCTTCAGACATCAGAGAATTCATACTGGAGAAAAACTCTATGAATGCAGTGAATGTGGGAAAGGCTTTTCTTATAACTCAGATCTCATTATTCACCAGAAAATTCATACTGGAGAGAGACACCATGAATGCAGTGACTGTGGCAAAGCATTCACACAAAAGTCCACACTTAAGATGCATCAGAAAATTCATACAGGTGAGAGATCTTATATATGCATTGATTGTGGACAGGCCTTCATCCAGAAGACACACTTGGTTGCACACCGAAGAATTCACACTGGAGAAAAACCATATGAATGTAGTACCTGTGAAAAATCCTTCATTTCCAAGTCACAACTTCAAGTACATCAAAGAATTCACACCAGAATCAAGCGCTATGTATGTACCGAATATGGGAAGGTCTTCAACAATAGTTGCAACCTCATTACACATAAGAAAGTTCAAATTAGAGAGAAATCTTCCATATGTACTGAATGTGGGAAGGCCTTTACCTATAGGTCAGAGTTAATTATACATCAGAGAATTCACACTGGAGAAAAACCTTATGTATGCAGTGATTGTGGAAAAGCATTCACTCAGAAGTCAGCACTTACAGTTCATCAGCGAATTCATACAGGAGAAAAATCATATGTGTGCATGAAATGTGGCTTGGCTTTCATCCAAAAGGCACATTTAATTGCGCATCAAATAATTCATACTGGGGAGAAACCTTATAAATGTAGTCACTGTGGAAAATTCTTTACCTCTAAGTCACAACTCCATGTGCATAAACGAATTCACACAGGAGAAAAGCCCTATGTGTGCAATAAATGTGGGAAGGCTTTCACCAATAGATCAAATCTCATTACACATCAGAAAACTCATACAGGAGAAAAAGCTTACATATGTTCTAAATGTGGAAAGGCCTTCACTCAGCGGTCAGACTTGATTACACATCAGAGAATTCATACTGGGGAGAAACCTTATGAGTGCAGTACCTGTGGGAAAGCCTTCACCCAGAAGTCACACCTCAATATACACCAGAAGATTCATACTGGAGAGAGACAGTATGAATGCCATGAATGTGGAAAAGCCTTCAACCAGAAATCCATACTCATTGTGCATCAAAAAATTCATACAGGAGAGAAACCCTATGTGTGCACTGAGTGTGGAAGAGCCTTCATCCGAAAGTCAAATTTCATCACTCATCAAAGGATTCATACTGGAGAGAAACCATATGAATGCAATGATTGTGGGAAATCCTTTACCTCCAAGTCTCAGCTCCTTGTCCATCAGCCAATCCACACAGGTGAGAAACCCTATGTGTGTGCAGAGTGTGGAAAAGCCTTTAGTGGCAGGTCAAATCTCAGTAAACACCAAAAAACTCATACTGGAGAGAAGCCTTACATCTGCTCTGAATGTGGGAAGACATTCAGGCAGAAGTCAGAGTTGATTACACACCATAGAATTCACACTGGAGAGAAACCTTATGAATGTAGTGACTGTGGGAAATCATTCACTAAGAAATCACAGCTTCAAGTGCATCAGCGCATTCACACTGGTGAGAAGCCTTATGTGTGTACTGAGTGTGGGAAGGCCTTCACTGATAGGTCAAATTTGAATAAACACCAAACAACACATACTGGAGACAAACCCTATAAGTGTGTAGTCTGTGGGAAAGGCTTTGTTCAGAAATCAGTGCTCAATATGCATCAAAGTATTCACACTTAATATAAATAAAAGCTTACTGAGGACATGTCTTATTGTACATTACTAAATCCATGCAACAGAATAGTATGAATATTGTAAGTAGAAATGCCTACATCAGAACGTCACACATTACTGTTTAAAAGATCGCTAAGAAGGAACTGCATATGTAGAAAAGCCCTTCCTTTACTGTCATCAAAACCATTAAACCTGGGGCATCCATGCTGTGAAGGAACTGATGTTTTAGAAAAAGACTTCTACTAAAAATATGATGGAACATCCATAAACTGGTTTTTCATAAGAAAGATTATTTTAAGCCATGCTAATGATAATCCTGTTGGTAGACTAGATACAGTGCCAACAAATTGATTGACAAAACAATACATAGGAAGTGAAAAATCCTCAGTTTTTAAAGTTGTTTGTTGCAGAACACATGGTCTAACAGTTGTGGGTGTTTTTCAGTTCTTTGGTTAAATCTAACACACTTGTGTATACCTATTCCCCACTGAGTACTTCTGTCAAAAAATGCTGTAATAAAAATACATTCCTGTGACACAGACTGTTTATATATACTCTGATGGGAATCTCAGAGTGTATGTGGACACCACATTGTCATCTGGCACAGAATTGTAATGCTTCTCATTAACCACTAGTAGTGTCTTTGAGCTTCACATGCCATCAGCACATCATCTTATGATCTCCAGCATTATGTCCTTTGAACTTTTCACCTAACAATTTCTTGTGGACAGATTTTTCTGGTCATACAGGTCAACTTAAGTCTATCTTTGTCATAGGTCTTCACACTCATTTGTTTTCCTTAATGAGTTGGCTTTCCTAAAACAACCCATTAAAACAAGCCCCAACACATGTTCACTGATTCCTGTCCATCTTCCTATCATGTACTCCACAAGGACCTTCTCCCCTGTGTGCCTCAAACAGCTCAATTCTTGCCTCCAGGCCCATGTGTGTGCAATATCTGCAAAGACCACAACTTCATTTTATCAGTGTAGCTTGTTCCTTCATGTCTTTCCTCTAATTGCAGTTTATCATAATCCTTCCTTGTCTACCTGCCTCTGATTTATCCTCCATAACACCTGCCACCATGATGCCCTGTATATTTTGATTATTTTTCTATGGCCTTTACATTAGTTTTTGTAATTTGTTTTAGCTTTCTGAGACACAGTCTCCCTATATAGAACAGGCTGGCCACAAACTCATGAGATCCTCCTGCCTCAGCCTCCCAAGTGCTGGGATTACAGGTATGTTCCACCAAACCAAGCTATGTTAGATTATTTTCCCAGTTTTCTTCACCACTCTGAGCCTAGACACGTGCCTGCCATACAGCAGGCATTCCAAAAGTGCAGGTTGTAGAAAGTTAATCTGCTTATACAAACCCGGTCTGAACCTTTTTATATTGCACTGTGGGAGACTCCCATAGGAAGAACTCTAAAATACAGCAGGCATTTTCACCTGAAGTCTTTACTTGAGGTGTGTTCCCCTCAGCCCCAAAGCTAAAAAGTCATTATAAACCTTGATACCCATATGGAGAAGGGGAAACGGATAGGATAATTCACATGGATACTAAGTTTCAGCTCCAAAGTGACCTTTTAAAAGTTTATTGTATTTGGCATGCACACCTCTGCTTCACCCAAACTGCATGTCAGCAGAACCCTAACAACCCAACCTACAGACTTATTTATCCTGTCTTAACAGGTGTGCATGAAGCCAATAGTATGAAAGGGTGGAGAGCAAATGTATTCCTTGAAAGTTGGGTGACCAACCGAAGATACGTAGTAGTAGCTCACAGGTACTAGTGTGTGTTCTTATTTAATGTTCAGCTGGGTGACTCCACTGGAGCCAGAAGAATGATTTCTCTGTGGCTAGTCCATTGATCATGCTGGGAGTGGAAAATAGTTGAGCTGTGCAGAGATGGTCTTGTCTTCGTGAAAGAAAAAATGAAGTGAACATGTGAGAAAAGGGACAGTCTGGTCAAGAGAGCCACAGTGAGTGTTCCCCTTCAGTTTCCTAGATCCCTACCCTCTGAGGAGCATTTGGTGACAGATCCCATCATATTGACAACTGCTGATCCACATTTAGCTCTCCACAGTATCTAACAATGCACCATATTCTCTTTCCTATCTTGGAGCGATGTTGATTCACAGTTACTTCCTTTTACCTCAGTGAACACTACATCTTAGGCTTTACAATTATTCCTCCAATTTAAGATGTTCTGTGACCCACCATCATTCCCCCAACTTAGTATGGTGTCAGCTGACACCACAAGACAGTGGAAATAACTTTTTTTTCTGAGTCTGATTATGAAGTTCAGGTTGGCCTTGACCTCACTATGTAGCCCTGGCTGGCCAGGAACTTGAAGTGGTTATCCTGCCTCAACCTCCTAAATGCTGAGATTACAGATATGTGTCACCACACCCAGAAAACCTCTTAAATTCACCCCAGGAGGATGTATAAATATCCTCTTCCCTATTTTATCTTACTCCAATAATAAAAATTTTCTAGAAGATGGAAGAATAAGAGCATCAGAAATCAATTTTTCTAATTATATGTCACTATTAATTCAAAGAAATACTTTGTAGACCTTATTGTCATTCCTCTAATTTAACACATCTCTGAATTTATCCCATTTGTGACAATGTCTAGTAACCTCCATATTCCAGTGTCTGATGACCATTTAGACCCAATGTCTAAATAAGGAACATAGCCATATCCTAGTACAACAATTATCTCGTTATGTGTGTATGGGAATGTGTATATGTTTACTGGGGATTGAACCCAGGGTCTTTTCATTGAGCTACCTCCCCAGCTTCCCACTGCCCCTGGCCCTTTTTAAAATTTTGAAACAGTCTTGCTAAATTGCCCAGGCTGGGTTTGAACTTGTGATCCTTCTACCTCAGTCTCTCAGTGCTGTAATTATAGGACCATATCTGGCTCTTGATACTTTCATTACACTTGTAGCAGGCTGTCTTGTGATTGCTCTCCATTTGTTTTTCCACCACAATAATATCTCTTATTATCACTAGTATCCCCTACACAGCATATAGTGACTTTACTTTTTGTTGTGGTTGTTACTGGGGATTTTTACCTAGTATCTTCCACCCAATGAGGTACTCCCTGCTCCCCAGCCTTTTTCATTTAGAGACAGGGCCTTGCTAATTTGCCCATGCGAGGCTCAACTTTACAGTCCTCCTACCTCAGCTTCCTCCAGTTCAGAAGTTACCTGCTACTTTCCAAAAGAAAAGCTGGTTCAACCCTACTACCTAGATGTACCCTATGTCAAAGAAACTGGAAGTCCCTGAGAATTTTTCCATGAAGAGAAAAGGATGTAGCCTACAAAAATGTGTGCCCAATCCAGGGACATAAGTGAATTCCTCCATAATTAAGGCTAGACATCCATGGTGAAAGAAGATGAGAAGTACTCAAGAATTTCCTGGGTGGGCATAAGTGGGGCTGCCACCATTCCTCAGAGGGCACTTCAAAGACAGGGAACCCCTAGGAGTTTGATATCCAGGGCAGGGGCTTCCTGAACCTCTAAGAGGGGTACTGGACTCAGGGTCAAGAAATTTTCAGTTGACACCATCAATTGGAATCAGGTATCTTCATACTCTCTGTAGTCCTACTCTGGTTTCATCTGCCTCACCAAATGCAGTTTTTATTCTTCTGGAATCCAATGTTGAGAGGACTCCAGCTTGCTTAATATATCTCATGTAGCTCTGCTGGAACTGAAGAGCAAGGCTGGTGGCTGGTTCTCATCCTGTCCCATATCCCTGCTTCTTCCACCCCTGCCTGGCTTGAGGGTTGGTAGGCCCTGACACTGCATGTGCACTTGCCTCTAGTCAAGAGCTTGTGTCAGAGTGACTACAGCAGTTTTCTAAGAATAGACTGCATAGCACTACTCACTCAAAAAAAGAAACAAATGAGGAACTCAATTTAAACTTAAAGAACAGGTACAAAATAAGGCTTTTGTTTTTGGAGATCTCAGATCTCCTAGAAGGACGCCTTGGTGCCAACTCTTATGTCTGGAAATCACCACCAATTGTTTTTGAAAAAAGTACGATCTCATCAGAGGCCTCAGGTTTTATGCCAGGTCAACATGAGAATTGTTATGCTTACTTTTTGTAGTAATAGTTGTTTTTCTTCCCTTGTTTTCTTTACTGGGAATTGAAACCAGGGCCTTTCCATTGAGCTACATTATCAGTTCTTTTAATTATGTATTGATTTACTTTCCTTTTGAGACAAGGTCTAGAAAACTTACTCAATTTCCTAGACATGGTTCACACCTATAAATTTCCTGCCTCAGCCTCAGAACAGAGATACTTTGTACCTGTTGCTGTCTCTGAGTGAAGGGATTGCAAGCATATACTAACTCACCCAGCTAACACTTGCAGTTTTCATAGTACCCATTTCAACAATTCCCCGAAAGCATTTTCATGATGAAGGGCTGACTTGGTTTTGAGTCCAGGTTAAGGGCCTACTAGGACAAGATGAAAGGTTAGTGAGGTTTTAACTGACATTCATCAGTGTTTCCTGTGAGTCACTGGCCCTCCCTCTCTTGACTTTGCTAGGCTGTACTTGGTGGAGGACACTTGGTGAACATTACCCTCCCTGGTCTCTTGGCCCAGCTCTGCTTTCTAAGGAAGTCTAAGCAGTCCTGAAGGTAAACACACACCTGTCCCAAGCCTGCAGCTTACATCACAATGACTTGCCATAGTTGATTAGCTTTAGGAACAGGAAAGTTATCTGACTCTATGCAAATGGGCTGGACTCTGACTTCCTCCAGAGCACCAGGTCAAAATCTGAGGATTTAAGACAGGTTGGGCTAATCATGGTGTTGTCAGTGTGACAAAATCCCAGAGACAGTCCACTTATAGAAGAAAAGGTTGATTTTGGCTCACACATTTCAGATATTTCAGTCTGTAGTTTGTTGGCTATACTGCATTTGTGTGGTGTAGTATACTGTTTGGGAATGTGCAGCAGATGCAATAGTCCATCTTAAGAACTTTGTAGAGAAAAATGAGAGGTACAGTGGGTGTCCAGAAAGCTTTGTGGACCTGCCTCCCTTCCTTTCAGTGGGACTGCAATGGGCTGTGGTTATGCAAGTTGGTAGTACGTTGAACCCAGAAGCATAATATTGGCTGTGTAGGAAGCTGAATCAACAGGGCATATATCCTAGGATCCTTGTGTGAAGTTGGGTTGGCAGGTGCATTATGTAGTCCTCTCTGTAGCAAATTCAACTATGGAATCACAATATTGTTTTGCCGTCCCATAACCTTTATCCCAAGAACTGCCTATAGGAGTGTAAGTATGGGGTAGGGAGTGGATTAGGTACTTCTTTCTAATCCAGATTCTTCCTGGAGACCCAACATCTCCCTTCATTTAGCCTGTGTAACTGAGTATGATTTTCTTTAGGTGTGGGGATCCTGGAAGATTGGACATGTGTGTGTAACAAAAAATATTTTAAAGTAAATGTTTTTATATACATTAACTATTATTTTTATATGCACTTCAAGGCATACCATCTTTCACTTGGCACAGCTCAGACAACCAGTGCAACCTATGTGGGTTTATGGATGGATGATGACCTAGGTAGCTGCTTGGGATCCTAATGGTCAACTCTGTGAGACAGCACCATACACAACAAAAACCTACCCTATGATCTCAGTTTAAACCTCTAGAAAAGAAGTCAAAGATGTTTGTATCACCATTTTTTCTTTTCAAGGTAACAAAACCTATCATTCAGTGATGATTAAATTGGGGACAGTACCATGAATTAAAATGGTGGCTTCTATGACAAAATAAAAAATTTGCAATTGGAAGTTTTCCTGCAGAACCTCCACCCTTTACTAGGTCTTTCATCATTTCTTAAATACATTGAAAGGCTACTTTAATCTTCTCAGCAATATCTGAAGAACTTAACTTGGCTTCCAGCATGGGTCTTCTTATGGTCTCAGATATAATATTCAGTTATCTCAGATTCTGTAAAATCTTTAGGGCTCATGGAAGCATGCTTCAGTGTCACTATCAGCCTTGAAATAGGCATACAGTACTTCTTAAAGACACTCTGAATGTGGATCTCCTTTGTGCCTTATAGCTGTCCTGTCCTCTAAGCTATATTTATATTTTATATGTAATTAAGTTGTATAATATATATATCTTTACATATACATATTCCATTTACAAGCATTATATTCAATTTTTTCTCTTATCAGGCTTTTACACTGACCATTGTGATACAAGTACGAAATCTCTACTAAATCTCTTTTCTTAAGGTCACCAATAATGACATTGCTAAATCTAACAGATATTTTGCAAGCTTCACATTATTTAGCCTGTCAACAGTTATCACTGATAATCCAAGTCACTTTAATTGGGCTGTGATTCCTCACCCTTTTGAGTTTCCTCCCATCTTTTTTTCCATTTTAGCTTCCTTGGTGGCTTGTCTTTTTTTTAACTCTAGTGTTGGGATACAGTATAGCTCAGTCCTTATGGATTTTTACACTTGAGCTATAATGATCTCACCTTGCCTCAGAACTTTAAACACAGATAGGCCAATGTCTACCATATTAACATAAACTCTAGAATAATACACATTACTATGTCCAGGTGCCTAGTCAATATTTACATTCTATGTCTAAGATATATCTTAAATTTAACATGTCTATTTTTTAATTTTATTTTGGTGGAACCAGGGATTGAAATCAGGCCCTTGTGCTTGCCAGTGAAGCACTTATTCCACTGAGCCATCTCCCTGGCCCCTAACATGTCTAAAATGAAACTCACTTTCCTTTACAAATTTAATGGAACAGCCAGCATCTTATTTGATAGAACATTTGTTTAGTACCAAAATCTTTGAGTTAAATTCACTAAGGACTTTCTCACTCCTAACATCTATAACAGGGAATTACAGGATCAGCTTTGATTCTTAATGATCTTCAATCACTATATTTCATATAGCAACTTAAACTGTCCCCCTGCCCTATTTGATTAGTGGGGGTAGAACCTAGGGCCTCATGCATGTTAGGCAAATGCTCTTAATACTGAGCTACAGCCAAGCCCTTCAGAAAACTTTGAGACAGATACCACAGGGATAACTAAAAGGATAATTTATGCCTTCATTTTATGTCTTATTACCTCAAAGTGTCATGATAAGTACCTGCTCCACTCTGCATATAGTTTAATTACTCAGAAAGTATATTATAAGGCTTAGCAGCCCTAAATAGGTCTATCCCAGAAGGCAAACCTTGTAAAGCTCTCAACAATAACAAAGAGCCCCTGCAGTACACATGCCATAGTTTTACCATCACTGGTAAAGTCTACCTCATCTCCCTCTGACAATGAGAACATTAAGATAAGAGTAACATGGTTATCAGGAGTTTCAAAGACTTCCATTTACTGGCATTTATGGCAACCAGTTCCAGACCATTGGAGTGGTATCTCCAAATCTCAAGTCACTGTCTTAAACCTGCAGCCAACTCAGATCCCAGGAAAAGCAGTCTTATAGACAACCCCATGAAGAGGTTAACTCTCAAGCAAGACCCCATGACAGGAAATGAGGCTGCCTCACTACAATGCAGGAACTGTCATCTCATGAGAACTGCACTATCCTCTCAAACAATACTAGCTCTAAAAGAACCAATTCTCTAACCAGAATATGATTTGACCAGATTACCTACACTGCCCACTATGATCCCACTCCTGTCTCCTATCTATGCCAAACCTAACCTTACTCCCTTTTTACCTGCTCTGTACTTTTCAGCATGGACCAAGCTATTTAAAGCCCCTTCCTACCATTCACTGCTGCTTGTATCCTTGATTGGTGTTATGAGACTTGTGGCCAAGTTGTCCTGTTTTACCCCTAATTTGGTTGTCACATTTACTGAATATGTAGAATACAAGTATTTCTCAATAGACCCATTGTCACCTTAGTCTGAGCCATTGTTATCTTTCATCTGCCTCAGCATCCTACCCTTTTTATTTTTACATGTTAAGGCATATTTTATGCTCACAACTCTCCAATGGCTGCCCATTTCTCTTGGAACAAAACTCAAAATGCTTACAAGGTATAGCAAGAAATGGCTCTTATCTCTCTGTTGTTCTATCAATCACCCTTTGCATAGAACTCTATAGTAACTTCCTTGCTAGCCTTTGCTTTAAGGATTTTTTTTTTCCTGCCTCAACTGCTCTTTTCCTCCCGAAATTGTTATTTTCCAGAGTCTGGATTGTGAATCTTAAGAGCGACTCAGTTGTTGTTGCTTACCACACTGCCATTTTCCTGAAGTCTGGAAATGCTCTTTTCCTACATGATCATGACTTATTCCTTCCAATCTCAGCTTTGGTCCTTCTTAATGATCTACCTTGAATCACTCTTTCATAAAGCAAGTTAAACGGTCTCCCCTCTTATTTCAGTGCTGAGAGTAGAACCTAGGGCCTCATGCAGGCTAAGCAAATGCTCTAACACTGAGCTACACCCAAGTCCTTTTAAAAATTTTGAGCCACTGTCTCACTAAGTTGCCCATGCTAGCCTCAAACTTAAAATCCTTCTGTCTCAGTCTCCACAGTCACTGGGATCACAGGAACATGTCACCATATCCAGCTCCTACCTCTTTCCAAATGACTTTTTGATACCATAGCAATTGATACTGTACATTTACTTTACTTCCTCCTGCTAGAATTATAATGGAAATATCAGAATACCAAGGACAATGACTGGAACATGGTAAAAACCCAATAAATGTGATTAATTTTAGAACAAGAGGTTTCGGTGGGGTACTGTGTTTGTTAGAAAATTCACTGCCTCTTTAAGGATATGCAATGACCCCATTTCTTGTCCAAGCTATCCCTCTAAATCAGTATAACTGGTTTTAGTTAAGAATAGTGGATTGAGTGCTTACATCAGAGATAGAATCTATTAAAGCAGTATCACTTTCAACTTGCTATCTCCAAATTTATTTCTTTCACAGCTCATTAATGAAAGTAGCACAAAATGCTGAGCACATACATTCTGAACCACTCTTACTACTTTCTTTAACATTATAGCCTAGACTGGTACTGGGTTTGCACTACAGGATATTATTTGGCAGTCTGACCAAATATCCTGCCTATAAAAGGAAGAAATTCAGTTTCATAGCCTGAATTGGGTCAAAACTCATTCTACATGATCTGAAGGGTTTGTTTTGTTTTGAGATAGGTTCTCACTGTGTAATTCAGGCTGGGTTTGAACTTGTTGTGATCCTCCTATCTCAGCCTCCTGAGTGCTAGTGCACTTTGGGCCGCCATTATCCTAAGTTAATGCACCTTTTGAGATTCCTTATTTACTAACAGCACTTGATTTGCAGTTACAGCATTTGAAAATATATTTAAGGGGCCAGCGAGATGGCTCAGTGGAATAAGCGCTTCCCTGGCAAGCACAAGGGCCTGAGTTCAATCCCTGGTTCCGGGGGATGGATGGATATATATATATATATATATAGTTTTATTACTAATAAGGGAACTACAACAGCATCAATAACAAATTGACTTTAATTTTATATGTGGAAATACAGAAGGCAGGCAGACCAGAGTTTGTATGAATGTTCAACAAAATCACTAGGGTTGCAGACTCCTTCTGTATTCCTGTTCTACTATCCATAACACTCAGAAAACATTCTGACAGTCTCTATGAGACTGCAGAACTCCAGGTCAGAGGTATATATTGCAGGTAGGGAAATGAGGAAAACAGAAAGAATTTTTAGATTCCACTTCCCCATCTTATTGACCTGTAAAGGAGACAGACTTTTTTTTTTTTTTAACCTCAAGATGGTATTAAAGATGGGAAAATGGGTTTAAGACAGGGACAGATTTTCTGACATGAATTCATCATTTTTCACTAAAAGAGTCTGTTAATGTCAGTTTTCATTTTAATTCAAAATGTCAAATTTTTTAAAATTTCCTACTAGGTTTATTTTGGCTATGCTTTTACTTCTAAGTAATAATCTTGAATAGTACTCAGAAATAATAGGAAATACAAGTTACTGGTCTCTATGACAAACTACTTAACATCTTAAATTCTGTAACACTTGTACTCAATAATCTACTGATTAAATACCACAGGGCTTTTTACACTATCTCCTCTTCCAGCATATTGAATGAAATCACAGTGCTCCTACAATCTGGGATAGGTTATAAAAGATTTCTGGATATTAATTACACTCATAAGTGCTTTCCTCTCATGCATATCCTCTAAAATAACAATGAAAATAATACCTAATTTTTTGTTGTTGCTTTTTGAGACAGGATCTCACTATGTAATACAGGCTTGCCTTGAACTCACTACATAGCCCAAGATGGCCTTGAACTCATGGCAAGCCTCCTGCCTCAGCATCCCAAATGTTGAGATTACAGGTATGTTCCATCACATCTGGCTAGAACCTAGTATTTTGGTATGTTTAAGGCACTGTTCTAAGAGCTTTAAAATGTTAAAGTAACATGTAATGCTTCTAAGAACTTTACCCAAAAGGTATTATTCCTAGGTTTATATTACAAATGATTGAACCAAATCAAAGCTTACTTACCATAATAAATGTCACAAAGGAAATCAACTGGAAGATCCAAGATGTTGATAAAGACATTTGCTATGGCTAAAGGCCTTCTTGCATTTAGTGTAGTAACAAAATTCTTTTTCTATTTTAATTGGCTAAAGTTTATTAGGATTACAGCAATAAAAGGTTTTTCTACATTGATTAATAACTCCATTCCCTATTTAAAGTCTCTTGATGCTGAGTTGTATCACACAAATGTGTCCCATATTCCCACTTGTAGAATTCTTTACAGATAATAGATGACAACAAAAAGATATGTCAATCACAAAACATCAGGTTAATTCATAGAAAAACTTGGGAATCATTACTAAAGCCCAGTCCACATTCTTTATAGTCAAAAGATTTATCAGTGATATGTGTTCTCTGATGTTGAGTAAGTTGTGAACCACGAGTGAAAGACTTTCCACATTCCTTACACTGATATGGTTTTTCACCAGTGTGAACTCTCTGATGTCGAGAAAGATGTGAGCTCTGAGTAAAGGCCTTTCTACATTCTTTGCATTCATAGGGCTTTTCTCCAGTATGGATTCTCTGGTGTAGTGTAAGTTGAGAGCCATGACTAAAAGCCTTTCCACATTCCTTGCATTCATAAGGTTTCTCTCCAGTGTGAATTCGCTGATGTTGAGTAAGCTGTGAACCACGAATAAAGGCTTTCCCACATTCCTTACATTGATATGGTTTTTCACCTGTGTGAATTCTCTGGTGTTGAATAAGCAATAAACCACGAGCAAAGGCCTTCCCACATTCATTACACACATAGGGCTTCTCACCAGTATGAAGTCTCTGATGTTGAGAAAGATGTGAACTCTGAGTAAAGGCCATTCTGCACTCTTTACATTCATAAGGTTTTTCACCAGTATGGATTCTTTGATGCTGAGTAAGCTGTGAGCCTCGAATAAAAGACTTTCCACATTCCTTACATTCATAGGGTTTCTCACCAGTGTGAATTCTCTCATGCTGAGTAAGTTCTGAGCCACGACTAAAGTTTTTTCCACATTCTTTACATTCATATGGTTTCTCACCAGTGTGAATTCTCTGATGTCGTGTAAGGAGTGAGCCACGATTAAAGGCCTTTCCACATTCCTTACATTGATAGGGCTTTTCACCAGTATGAATTCTTTGATGCTGAGTAAGTTGTGAGCCATGACTAAAGGTTTTTCCACATTCCTTACATTCATAGGGCTTCTCATTAGTGTGAATTCTCTGGTGTTGAGTAAGTTGTGAACCACGGATAAAGGCCTTCCCACATTCTTCACACTTGTAGGGTTTCTCACCAGTATGAATCCTTTGATGTTGCATTAGAAGTGAGCCCCGAATAAAGGCCTTTCCACATTCTTTACATTCATATGGTTTTTCCCCATTATGAATTTTCTGATGTTGAGAAAGCTGTGAACCACAAATAAAAGCCTTCCCACATTCCTTACATTCATAAGGTTTCTCACCAGTATGAATTCTTCTATGCAGAATAAGCTGTGAGAGCTGAGTAAAAACCTTTCTACATTCTTTACATTCATACAATTTCTCACCAGTATGAAGTCTCTGGTGCAGAGTAAGTTGCGAGTTCTGAGTAAAGGCCTTTCCACATTCTTTACATTCATAAGGTTTCTCACCAGTATGGACTTTTTGATGACGGGTGAGTTGTGAGCTACGAATAAAGGCTTTTCCACATTCTTCACATTTATATGGTTTCTCACCAGTATGAATTCTATGATGTAAAATAAGTTGTGAACTTTGAGTAAAGGCCTTCCCACACTCTTTGCATGCATATGGTTTCTCACCAGTATGAAGTCTCTGGTGAAGACTGAGCTGAGAATCTCGACTAAAGGCCTTCCCACACTGCTTACATTCATAGGGTTTTTCACCAGTATGAATACTCTGATGTTGAGTTAGGTGTGAGGCCCGACGGAATGCTTTCCCACATTCTTTACACTTATATGGTTTCTCCAAAGAATGACATCTTGGATGTGGAGTTATGTAAGTATGCTGGTTGAAAACAGACATTCTGTCATATGTGATCACACCTTGACCAAAATATTCTTTCTGATTTTCTTGTTGATTCTCCAACTTGCCTTTGATTTCCAAATAATCTCTGGAATTGGTCTTATTCAGTTCACAGTTTTCAAGCCTACAATTCATTTCCCACTGAGATAATTCTGTTTCATTAGGGTCTGTTTTTTGAGATATGTTTTTATTTGCACACCCTGAAGGCAAGTCTGAAAGACAGGACAACATCAAATAAATCAAGAGAACCAGAACTTCTATAGAAGAAAACACAAATAATAAGAAAAAAATGCCCATAAAAACCAATGGGTATGTATCAATATTTTTTAAATATTGTTTACTATGAAGCATAAAAATACGTATCTTTCACTGAATATAAATGTTTTATAAAAACAATACCATGGAGCCAGGGTTCTAGCTCAGTGGCACAGCACCTGCCTGGCAAGTGTGAGGTCCTAAGAAATGAATATCCAGAGGAACTGGAAGGAAGTGAGAACCAGAAACCAGAGAGAAAAACATGCTCTGGTAATAGCTACTTCATGAAATTTGCTGATTTCAACTTTCTGCATTTATTGATGGCATGAAAAAAATCGAGAGACAAGAACTTGGACTCACTAATAGCTGGGAGTAGAAATAAACTTTACAAGAGGGGGACTATACAAGGCCTATACTTCTGAAGGAGATGCATTACACTATAATGTGAATAGTTTGAAAGGTATAGCTAACCAGACACAAACTGTTAAGACTATGTTTGTGGCAGTCAACAGTTTTCTGACACATGATTAACATTTCAAAGCTTTCACATCTAAGCCATCAAAAAGAGGGCTTGGGACTCTCCTATGCTAGAGCACAGGCACAAAAAGAAACCTCTGCCAAGCTTCTGTCTCATTATTATAGTAAAGTGAATAACCCTAGGTGAAGACCCACCTAAACTGCTATTGACATATGTGATCTATGAAGTAGCACTACAAGCTATTCTACAGGTATTGCCCTAGCCACTCTTCTACATGTGATCATGAAATGGGTTGTGTTCTCTAGCTGAATGAAGGATAGAAAAGAGGTAACACCTGCATTCAGGGAGGCTGCAGGAACTTGCTAATTCTTTCAGGTAGCCTCTTCTTTAAGCACAGGAATAAGGCTTTTACTCTTACATTTAAGTGTCTCTAGCTAATTCTTCTTGAGGAAGTCACATGGACTCTGAGGAGGTCTGTAACAAGGACTTTTGAGGAGGTCTTTAACAAAAAGAGGGAAATCTTCTGACCACAAATGATATTAATAAGGAATGGTTCAATCTTATTTATTTTAAATATTTCACTTTGAGATGGGGAGCTTTTGGATGACTACAAGAAAAGATACTGCAAGATCCTGTTTGTGGGCCAGTGACATAGCTCAGCAGACTAAGTGCCTACTTAGGCAAGCACAGGGACCAGGTTCAATTCCCGGCACCACAGGCCACACTGGCCCCGACCTGGAGCGCACTAAGCCAGCCACCTGAGAGTGGGCATAGTGGCACATACCTATAATCCCAACGCTGGAAGGAAAACAGGAGGATCACTACAGCTCTGACCTGCATAATGAGACCCTGCACCAAATACATTTTTTTAAAAAATCTTGTTTAAAGATGAATTTTTTTGGTTGCTTTGCCTAAGTATATAAAATTATAGAATTACAGAAGCTACAATAATCCACATGAGATGGACTGTGGAGGTTGGGAGAAGCACTGGATTCTGGATATATTTTAAACATATACTAAACAGCTGATGATACAGTGGTTATATAATATAGAAAAAACAAGGACATATATTTTTCTTGAATTTCTGGAACAACAACAATATTATTTACTAAGGACCTTTTACTGTGGTAGGAATAGGTTTAGAAAAGAGTATCGAGTTTACTTTTGTACTTTAAGATATAAAAGTAAAGATTTTAAATACAAATATATTTATATGCAAACACACCAATGTGTAGTTCTAAGGAGCTATCGCTACATTACAGGTTTAAACTTTGGAGTCATCACCAAATAGTTGATAAAGTGTGATGAGATAACTCAGGGAGTATCTTTGGATGTAAAATATAGGAGAAAGAAAGAAGGGAGAAGTTTTGTTGTCAAGTTCTGGGGAAAATATGATAATTTCATTTTATGAAGAAAAACTATTTGACAAAAAAATAAAAGTCATTTCATAATAAAACTCACCAGGTATACAAAGAATGCAGCTCAGCACAATAAAGCAGCTATATGAAAAGACCATAGCTAATATAAAACTCAATAGTGAAAAGTTAAAGAACTTCCCTCTAAGAGCTGGAAAAAGACACTTGTCACTTCTAGTCAACTTATTATTGGAAGTCCTTATCAGAGCACCTAGGCAAGAAATAGAAATAAAAAATATCCACACTGAAAAAGAAGAGTTAAAATAATGTAGCTTGATTAAAAGATCTTACAATAAAAAACACTAATGATTCTCCCAAAATGAACAAGTACATAAAATTGCAGGACAGCAAATCACCATATAAAAATCAATAATTTGTATACACTAACAACAAACTATCTGAAAAAGAAATTAAAAGTTCCTTGGGGTCGGGGAGATAGCTTAGTAGAATAAGCACTTGCCTGGCAAGTGCAGGGTCCTGAGTTCAATCCCTGGTACCATAAAAAATAAATATAAATAAATAAATAAATGTTCCTTAATATGTAGAATCTTAAAAAGTACATGAAAATAGAAGTGAGACTATTATTAGACAAAAGGAAGAGAAAGGTGAGGTGGGTGTAAGGGAGGGTAATGAAAGAATGGATTTAATAATGTTATATTCATGTATGAAAATACTGTATTAGCATCCCAATGTTTTACAACATAGGCACTAATAAAGTATCTTTTTTAAAAAACGTACATGAATGCTATTAATTTTATTAACCCCTGTGATACTGGATTGGGTTAATGAATTTTCATTGTTATATGATGTATGTTATTATGGCTTGTATCTAGATGTTCCCCCAAAACCTCACGCATTCATTGGTGGGGATTTTCAGAGGTGGTTTAATCTAGGGTGCATGACTAATGATAACTAAATTAACTCACTGTAAGCTTAGGATAGTTCTGAGTGTGAATAATGGAAAGGCCCATCTTTGGATATTGATGGCATCAACCAGTATTGTTTAGCCCAGATGGGATACAAAGGGAAAGGCAGGCTTGCTGCTGCTGCTTCACTGCCTCACTGTCTGCCTGCCTGCTGAGGACTGTTTCTCCTCTGCTATGCTCCTTTGTCATACTTCCCTGCCTTGGAGCCAGCTGCCTGTGGACTGAAACATCTACAAACTATGAGCCAAAAAATGTTTCCTCCTTTAACTTGTGGATATTGGATATTTTGGCACAGTGACAAGAAAGTAACAGACAGATTTATATATGTATGCATGTTATTTACTTATTTACTTTGCAATATTTCAGATTGAACCCAGGGGCTTTGCACTAAATTACATTCCTAATTTTGATTTGGTTTTTGGTGTTTTTTTTTTGTTTGTTTGTTTTTTGTTTTTTTAACACAGGGTCTCACTACACAATTCGTACTTGTAGTGATCTTCCTGTCTCAGCCTGCCCACTGCTGGGATTATAGGCGAGCATTACCACTCAGTTTTGGCACCAGTACAGCATACAGAGTGGGGATCGAACATAAGTCCTTGAGCTGCCAGGCAGGCACTTAGACTGCTGAGGAATCTCCCCAGCCCTTGTTTTGCTGTTCTTGTTTTTTAATTTTGAGAAAGGGTCTTATGAAGTTGCCAAGGTTGAGCTTCAATTCAATCCTCCTGACTTAGCTTTTCAGAGTTCTGGCATTAAAGGTGCTCACTCCATTGCCTTTATTGAATTTTTTTAGTCAGTATGCATTCATTTGCTGGTTTTATGAATTTAAAATAAAAGTTACGAAGAGAAAAAAAATTATATATATTTGGCAGAACTGGGGGTTGAACTCAGGCCCTTGTGCTTGCAAGGCAAGTGTTTATTTTACTGAGCCATCTTTCCAGCCCCTAAAATACTGGTAAAATAGAAAATATAAATTGATGAAAAGATATTTCATGCACTCCCATACTTTTACTTGTTCATAAGTGGTACTTTTAGAAAGTGCTTAGATCATGGGGACACTGTAATCATCAGTGGATTAATTCACTGATGAATTATATTCATTCTAAGGAGAATTTGTAGCTGAATGTGCTATTAGATATTTGAGCCTGGTGGGAAGAAGCAGGTCACTGGACAGTGTATCTTCCTCCCTGGTTGCTCCCTTTGTTCCCTGCTTTCTGGATGTTACAGGTTGAACAGCTTTCCTTTGCCATGCCTTCCAACTTTAGTTCCTGCCTTGAGGTCAATCAACCATGCACTGAAACCATGAACTAAAATAAACCCTTCCTTCTCTAAGTTTTGGGAGTCAGATATTTTGTCTCAGAACAGCAGCTAAGACAGATTCTTGCTACCAGAGAAGTAAGATGACTACTGTGACTATCCCTGAGTATGTGATAAAGAAGCCTTTGGAGCCTGTTTACAGGAACCGTTTAGCAGTTTGGCAGATGCTGGTTAGAGAAGCCATCAAATGTAAGCAGAGTAAGCAAAGATTGATGGGATATTCTGGTCTGAGCTTAGAAGACCACAATGTTGACAGAATGCAGACAGTAAAGGTGATACTCTGGAGGTTTCAAGGGTTCTACTGGTGCTAGGACAAGAACCATATGTACTACATCTTGGCAGAAAATTTGCCTTCTTTCTAGCCATATCCTAAGACTTTGTGAGAGCCTGAGATTAGGATACTGGACTAATTAATCTGTTGGAGGAAATTTCAAACTAGCTCAATATTCAGGCTATGACATCGATACTACTGGATGAGTTTAGCTAGACATACAGTGAAAATTAGCAGCAAAAAGTATAGGTGAACAACTTGCAGTTTCATCAGAAAAGAGGCAATTATAAAACTGGGTCCATGGAGAGCATACCTGCTGAAAAAGTAAGGATTCAAAAGAATTGAACAACCACCTATTAGGATAACAGGAAAGACAACTTGAAAGTATGCTGGAAATCAGTGAGACCCATCCTTTCACAGGCTCAAGAGTAGAAAATTATACAACTTTCATTTCAGAAGACTGGCCCTTGATCCTTTGCTCAAGAAAGGCCGCATAGAGGACTGGTTCCTTGGGATTTGTTTCCCATTGCTCAGGCATCCAGTACTCAGATCACTCTGCATCACTGTCCATCCAAGGGCACCAGCTACTACTTGAACTGGTGACAGATCTTATCCACGCAGTGCTAGTTTTACACACATAGACAATGCTAGAGTTATGGGATCACAGAGGCTTCCACTTAAATTTCAGGAGACCTGGAAAACCTGCACCCAACAGGGCAGTGCATAAAGCTGTAAGAGAAGATGAAAGTGCAGCAGAGACCTCAGGAAGTTGGAAATGCCACAAACATGGAACGTCACTTGAGGAAAGCTGCAATTAGTAAGTAGAGCCACCACAAGAAAGTAGCCATAGGGGCTACAACCAGCAAAGCCATATGCGTGGGAACACCTAAGCCTTTTGGAGTTTACATCTCACAAAATATGTCCCAGGTGCTGGACATGCAGCTGAAACATTTAATGTTTGCCCTCCTAGGTTTTGATCTTTCTTTGGTCCTATTTCTATTTCCCTATTCACCCTTTTTTGAATGGTATAGTTTACCCTGTGCCAACATATTTTGGAAATGTTTCTTTTTCACTTTGATTTTTATAGCAGTTCATGGCTAAAACTTTGCCTTGAATCTCAGAGGAAACTTTGGACTTGGACTTTTTGGCAATACTAGTTATGCTAAAACTCTGGAACTCTTGGATACTGACTAATATACTTTGCATAAGGATATATATAAGACTTTTGGAGGATAGTGGCAGAATGTTATGGTTTAGATCTAGAGTGTCTCCCACAAATCTCATGTGTTCAGGAGCTTTTTGAAGTGCATTAATCCACTAATAAGTTCACAGGTAAATATGCAGTTAGAAGGTAGGACTTGCTTGGGTCACTGGGGGAATGATCCAAAAGATTTTGTTTTCTCCTTGGCTTTTCCTTTTGCTCTCTCTTTCCTGCCTGACAGGAATTTAATTGGACAGCTTTCCTCTACTATGTTGTTTCTGACTTGGAGAGTATAAACCTCTCCTGCTTTAATTTATGAGTATCAGGTATTCTGTCCCAGCAACAGGAAAGAAGGTAAGACCCACCCAAAGTAAATCCATAGATTAAAATGAAATCCTTTTAAAATTCTAATGCTGTATCTTATGGAGATAGAAAAAAATTCTCAAATTGATTCAAAACCACAAAAACGCTCCAAATTTCCAAGGTAATGATTAGCATGAAGAACAAATCTGGATGTATCATACACCTGATTTTAAACAATACTATAAACTACCATAAATAAACTAGTACGCTGCTAGCAAAAACAAAACAACGAAACAGGAAAAACAGGCTAGAAATAAATCCATATATGGACTTTCAATTCACTTTTAACAAAGGTGTTAGGAATGTACAATATAGTACTTGCTTCAGCAGCACATATACTGAAATTGGAATGCACAATATAAAAGACATATTATTTTTAATGAGTAGTACTGAAAAAACTAGATATTCACGTTAGAATAATAAAATTGTACTCTTATATCATATACAAAGATAGATTCAGAAACTGTAAAAACACTAGGAAAAAAAACCAGGAAAACTATGTGACACAGATCTGAGCAATTTTTTAAAAGTTGAATCCAAAAGTACAAGCAACAAAACCCCTGACCCTCTAGAAAAATGAGATTACAATTTGAAAAACTTCTTCTGTACAGCAAAGCAAACAATTCACAATGTGAAGAGGCAATGTATGAATTGGGACAAAAAAATTGGATTTCATATATTTGATAAGGGAATAATATGCAAAATACATAAGGATCTTGAGAATGTAACAGCAAGAAAAACAGAAAACCAAACTAAAAAATGGGCAAGAGACCTGAATAGACAATTCTTTTTTTTTTTTTTGGCGGAACCAGGGATTGAACTCAGACCCTTGTGCTTGCCGGGGAAGCACTTATTCTACTGAGCCATCTCCCCGGCCCCTGAATAGACAATTCTTAAAAGAAGATACACAATAGGACAACAGATACATGAAGAAAATGATCAATATGGCTAATAAGGAAGTGGAAATCATAATGACATCAATTTACACCCACTAGAATGGTCATTATCAAAAGGACAAAAGCTAACAAATGTTGGTAAGAATATGGGGCAAGATAACTCTTGTATACTGTTGATAGGAATAAAAATTAGTACAGCCATTTTGGAATACTATAGTCAGGTTCTTGAAAAGAAACTAAAACTGTAATTCCTATATGACTGAAAACTCTACTTTGTCTTTATGTAAATGAAATGAAATGAGTGTGTCAAACAGATACCTGTATGCCTATGTTTATTGCAGCACTCTTCGTAACAGTTTCAAAATGAAAACAATCTAAGTATCCATTAACAAATGAATGGATAAAGAAACTGTGGAATATATTCAACTTCATGAAAGCAGCAAATTTTGTCATTTAAAACAATGCAGATGGGGGTCTGTGCAGAGAGCTGGGCCATGGCTCTGCAGTGGCGGGTGCGGTCCCTGGAGCCTGTGGGAAAGCTGGTATACAGCACAAACCTCCTGATGTGTTTGACTTTATTGATGATTCTGTGAACTCAAGCAGGCTAAGTGAAAATGAGAAACATGAAGAACTTTATGAAACTTTTGTTTTTTTGTTTTTTGGGGG
>NW_004524659.1:9654407-9655932 GCF_000260255.1 Octodon degus
ATACTGGAATGGCAAGTAAATGACCAGCACTTCTAACAGTTTGAGGATAGGATATCGCACAAAGTTCTAGTGTGTTGTGGACATGCATAATGACCGTAAAAGTTACTGGTGGCTAGGTGTCACTTGTGGAACTGAGCTACAGCTATTTCCTTAAAATCTACCCTGTAGACTCAGGTGGAATGATGACCCATAGGGTGGAAGTGAAGTCCATTTGTAGAGTGTGCTGATGAAAATATTCTGCTGCTGAACACAAAAGAATAACTGAAAGACTACTATTGTATACCTCTTATTCTCCTCTGTTTAATTGTTTGCCCAACTTGACGGGTTCTTTCCATTCTCATTCATGGGGACTTTATGAAACTTTTGATCCTCCGTTACATAGCACTGCTGTATATGCTGATGAAGAAGAATTTTCCAAACACTGTGGATTATCTATCCCTTCAACTCCCCAAGGAAAAGGAAGAAAGAAAAATTCCAACATGTCTGAAAATGAAGCAAGTGAAGATGACTCTGTAAAAATTAGTGCAAAAAAGTCAAAAAGAAAACTCAAGCCCCTTAGTGACGAGTATGAAAGTGATGACGAAGGTGACATAAGAAGAAAAGTTAAATCAGCAGAGAAAATCAGTACACAGAAGCATGAAGCTGTTCCTGCTGTGGCATCTTCAGACTCTTTGGAGAAACCAGCTGGGCCAGTCACCCCTAAAGGACAGGGTCCCCCAGTGCCCAGGCCTCTTTCGGAAAAGTGACACTGGAGACACAAAGTCAGCCGAGATTTCAGAAAAAAAAGAAGACGTCTCCTGGGGAAAGGAAGAAAGCAAGTAGTAAACCTGTAGACTCATATATTTCTGATAGTATGCATATTTGGTGTCTAGAAGGAAAGAATCAGTGACATCATGGAGTTGGATATTATTTTGTCTGCAATTGAAAAAACCCTCCTAGAGTATAAACAAAAAATAGAATCTAAAGTTTGTATGGAAGCCATCAACAAATTTTATTGTAATATTAGAGAAGAACTCATCAAAACGCTCAAAGTCCAGATGTTGAAAAATCTGAAAAGGAAGAATGCAAAGATGATTTCTGATATGGAAAAGAGAAGGTGGCGGTTGATTGAAGTCCAGGATGAACTGCTTGGGTTAGAACCACAGCTGAAACAACTACAAACAAAATATGATGAACTTAAGGACAGAAAGTCTTCCCTTAGGAATGCCACGTGTTTCTTATCTAATTTAAAACAGCTTTATCAAGATTATTCAGATGTTCAAGAGAAAGAACCAAATGTAATGGAAGTGTATGATTCATCCAGCCTTCCAGCTCTGTTATTTAAAGCAAGAACCCTTTTGGGAGCTGAATACCATTTTCAAAATATTAACCATCGACTAGAGAAGCTCCTTGACCAGAAATGAGAAAAGCTGTCTACTGAAATGTGCCCACATGAAGACGTCTCAGGCTACTATCCATTAATTTCTGAAACTTTACTTTTGTAAATAAAAAATCTTTTTCAAAAATAAAAGACAACAACAATGCA
>NW_004524659.1:9656032-9657036 GCF_000260255.1 Octodon degus
CAAACCCCTGTCCAGCATACCATTCAGGCCCCACCCCCAGGGCACTCTGGGCCAGAGACAGAGTCTGGACATGGTGGCACACGCCTGTAATCCTATGAGTCTGAGCTCATAGCATAGTGAGACCATGTACCAAATACATTTAAACAAAAAAACAAAGAAATGAACTTCAAATATTTATTTTATTTCATTGTGTTCAGAGAATTCACAGATTCAGGCATGGATTCTGTCAAGGAATGACACCTAAACCCAAGACACCAGCTATCACAGCATCCAGTTCATCTTGAGAATTTCAGTAATTGCTCAAAATAAATGCTTTGGTTTTGAAAGATTAAAAAAATATGTGAAGCAGAAACTGACAGAAACAACAAGGAGAAAGAGACAAATCCAATAGAAAATCAGTGAAAGTAAGTAAGAGTTAATCCACACTAAATCAACAAAATCTAGTTGACATTTGTACAGCATTCCACCCAACATCAGCCAATAACAGTTTTTTCAACGGCATACAGAACACTTACTAAGATACACCTAAATTTACATATAAATTTAGGTTATAAAATTTGTAACCTATAAACTTTAGGTTATAAAACAATTTTCAAAGGATTCAAGCTTACAACATGTATTCTCTGAACACAATGAAATAAAATTAGAAATCAGCAACAAAAGATTTTGAGAGGATCCTGAAAATACTTGAAAATGAAATAACACATAAAAAATAGTCCATGAGCTAAAGATGAAACCAAAAAGCAAGTCAGAAAGAATTTTGAACTAAAGGGAAAATGAACCTAGAGCATTGAGTATTAATCTGTTTGAGCTAGGCCTACAATGGTTTGTTATTGTTTAGAACACATTTGAGAATCTTCACCAAAAGATAAAAAAGCAAACCAAACGAGTTTTTAAAAGATGGTGTAGGAAAACATTGTCAAATCCATGAATATCAAATCTGTTTTCTCTAACTCAAACCACTATTAGAAAGCATTTGTGAAAATAAACTGCATTGTTCTTGC
>NW_004524659.1:9657136-9659338 GCF_000260255.1 Octodon degus
GGATATACCAAATTTTATTTATCTACTCATCAGCTGATAGCTATCTGAGTTATTCTACCTTTTTGGTTATTTTGAGTAATGAATTATAGAGTGCTTTAAATCTTACAAATGCTTGGCACTGCTAGTCTTCTTTTGTAAATTTTTGATTAGTACATGTTTACAGTACATAATGATTACATGGGGAGTTGGTACACATACTTAACACATATTAATACTTTGAGATATCAGATATATACTAATGATTAAGAAAATGTCATCAAAGAAAATATTTTTTATAATATCAATAAAATGAATTACTAAGGAAATTGCTGAACAACAAATGTGTAAGAATTTTTAAGGAAAGATGAAACTTCTGAGAGGACATAAAAAGAAAAGCAGATTTAGCATAGTCAAAAGTAGGAAGATTCAGTATCATTAATATTTAAGCAATATATCAGATTTCTTGAAAAATAATAATAAATGCTAAAGAAAATATAATCATCCTTTTAAAAGTACACAGAGCTTAAAAGAAAGTAAAGAAGACCCAGAAGCACCACAATGGTTGAAAATCAGAAACTGGAGAGGTAAATGTGCTCTGAAGTTACAGCCACCTTTAGGATTTGCTGATCTTCATTGCCCTAAGTCTGCATCTTAATTGTCTGAAAACCTCAAAAAAACAAGGCCTTTGGCCCACAAAAGAACAGCATATAGAAATAAATTTCTATGCAAAAGTGGAACTATCAAAGACTTACAGTTCAGAGAAAGAAAAAAAATAAATAAAAATAAAAGAATACATCTGACTTGAAAGGAAAACGATAAAGAACATTTTAGTCTTGGTCTAGACTTTCAACAAAGAAGAAAACAGGCTATGGATACTTCACCATTATGTAAGAGGCCCCAGGCAGGCAAGAAATATCAATATAAGGCTTTCTTCACAGAAACGCGAATTGTTACATGATAACGCTTTAAGTACATGAAAATACAAAATAAAAGCAGAAAGGGCAAGTTTAAAAAGACCTGGGAGAGGAGCAGAATACTAAATTACAATGTAATCAATAAAAGTCTTTTTTTTTAAAAAAAAATGTATTTTGTACAGGGTCTTGCCCACTGTTATGTCTGGTCTTGGGGGCTGACTCAGTGTGCCTGGGGGCGGGGCAAGCAAAGCATGTGTACAGGGGACTGAACCCTGACCCCTTGTTTACCTAAGCAGGCGCTTAGTCCGCTGAGCTATCTCACTCCCCATCAATAAAAATCTTAAAAGGGATCTTACAAGCAGCCAAAGAAAATACCAATTACTTACAAAAGGAATAATGAAACAGATGGCAGACTTCTCAAAAGCAACAGAAGCTAGAAGAGAGTGGATAGAATCTTCTTGAGGCTAAGAAAAAAATAACTGTCAGTACAGGATTTTATACTTAAAACATTAGGTAAGAATGACAGTAAAGCAGATCATGTCACAATAGGAATAAAACTTTAGAATGCTTACTAACAATAAGCCTTCACTAATGTAGTGTATCATAAATGAAAGGATCCTAGAAGATATATGGAACAGAAATAGCGTGTAAATAAAAGAATAAGCATGTGATTAAATATAGGAGTAAACACTGCAAAACAAAAGCAATACCCATGTTAGAAGTTTAGAAAGAGAACAGAACAAAAATACTACACAACAATATTATATGAAATGAGAGAAATCAATACAAGCTAAAGCACTCGGAGATCTTTTTTTTCTGGCTTTTTGGGACAGGGTCTCTCTATGTAGCTCAGGCTAGCCTTGAATTCACTTTGTAATCTGGATGGCCTCAAATTCGTGGTGATCCTCTTACCTCAGCCTCCCAAGTGCTAGGATTATAGGCATGTGCCACTACAGCCAGCTTAAAATCCTTTGGGAGGGCAAACAATAGTCTTTGTTAAATTACCTATGTAGTTAAGTTACACAAAGAACAATGACAATGAGTTAAGTAACCTAACAAGTTGAAATAATCACAAAATATTTGTATTCACCAGTAATGGCAGAAAGGTTATTTCACAAAAGTTATTTACCTACAAATTGACAAAGGCATCTATGAATAATAATATCCTATGGATTATACAATATGTGGCATTTTGTCTGGTTTCTTAAATTTAGTATGTTTTCAATGTTCATTCATGTTAACAATATTCATGTTAATGCATACATGTACCAGAGCTTTATTTTTCATTGCTTAATAATATTCCATTGTT
>NW_004524659.1:9669028-9669940 GCF_000260255.1 Octodon degus
TCTTTATGCCAAGGCTTAAATTTCTGATTTCCTCTCACTTCTTTGCATCCAGTTCCTTTAAGACTGGGAAGCCACAGCAATTCTACAACTACAATTCTAAAGTGAAGTGAGAATGTATGCAGAAATAAACAGGCCATGTGTGAATGGTCAAAACAGAAGTCAAACTCTAAAGTCCTCAAAGAAACATAAAAGCACACAGGATCCATAATCCACAAAAAGACTCTGCCTCATAACGAACCCTTAGAAATGCCAAAGAAAATTTTAGCTCTGTACCATATTAAATTTCATAAGACCACGGAGTATAAAGTATACAAATTCCACACAAAGTCAAAATCACGAGATAGCACCAGGACAAATGAGAGCTGGACTGGCACTGGGTGACTCTGTACCTTGCTGAGGAAAACAAGTAAACACAGGCAAAGAGATCCTAAGAAGCCGAGAGGCAAGATGTCATCATATACATTCTTTGTGCAAATTTGCCAAGAGGAGCACAAGAAGAAGCACCCAGATGCTTCCATTAATTTCTCAGAGTTTTCTAAGAAGTACTCAGAGAAGTGGAAGACCATGTCTGCTAAACAAAAAGGAAAATTTGAAGACTTGGCAAAAGGAGACAAAGCTCATTATGAAAGAGAAATGAAAACTTCTATCCCTCCTAAAGGAGAAATAAAAAGAAGTTCAAGTATCCCGATGTGGGAAGCCATTAACTGGTATCCATTTTATAATAGTGTCAGCCGTTTTCTTAAGTTTCTATGCCCCTGCTGAGTTAAGTCTATGGTCCTTCTCACCTTGCCCATTCCCCGTGAATCACGTACTATGCCCCAGAGGTGACACCTTCCCCCACTGTCTAGATACCTGCTGACCCCGAGAGCCAAGACTTCATCGTTTCTACACCCCCTATATATACCCTGAACC
>NW_004524659.1:9670040-9670705 GCF_000260255.1 Octodon degus
CTGCTAGTCTTCTTTTGTAAATTTTTGATTAGTACATGTTTACAGTACATAATGATTACATGGGGAGTTGGTACACATACTTAACACATATTAATTCTTTTACATTCTCTTTCTACTCTTCCTCCATCATGTGGTAACTGTCAGACTTAATTTGTTAGTTTACATTATGTGAAAAGTTACTTCACTGTGATTTTAATTTGCATTTCTGATTTCTAATCAGGTTGATTACTTTTTCCTAAGCTTATGGGCTATTTCCATTTTTGTAAACTGCCTATAAATATATTTTATGGAATTTTTCAAAACATTTATCTTTTTCTTGTAGAAATTCTTTATGTTCTAGACACTAATTTCATCATTGCCTATGTCTTACTTTAAAATATTGTTTGATAAAAATGTTCATGTACTCAAATTTATCAATCTTTTTTTTTTTTTTTTTTTTTGGCGGAACCAGGGATTGAACTCAGGCCCTTGCATTTGCCAGGCAAGCACTCATTCTACTGAGCTATCTCCCTGGCCCCTAACAATCTTTTAATGATTATTTTATTGTATTTTTTTAATTAATTAATTATTTGTGTGTGTGTGTGTGTGTGTGTGTGTGTGTGTGTGTGGCCAGCTCAGCCCACCAGGGGGTGGGGCTGGTTGGCATGTGGTGCTGGGGGATTGAA
>NW_004524659.1:9670805-9671856 GCF_000260255.1 Octodon degus
GGTGACACCTTCCCCCACTGTCTAGATACCTGCTGACCCCGAGAGCCAAGACTTCATCGTTTCTACACCCCCTATATATACCCTGAACCTCCCCTGAATAAACGGGACTTGATCAGAATCCTGTCTTGTTCCCATTCTTTGTGTCTCCTGTCCCTTCTCATCCCCACTCCCCCTCTAGGGTCCTCGTTTTCTAACCCGCAGCTCGGGACAGAGGAGGATGAAGAGGATGATGATGAATAAGCTGGTTCTAGTACAGCTTTTTTTCTTGTCTATAAAGCATTTAAACCTGTACACAACTCACTCATTTCAAAGAATAAAAAAATTGAAATGTAAGCCTGCATAAGATTTGTTTTTAAACAGTACAGTGTTTTTTTGTATAGTTAACACACTACGGAATGTGTCTTTAGATAGCCCTGTCCTGGTGGTATTTTCAATAGCCATAACCTTGCCTGGTACAGTATGGGGGTGGTAAATTGGCATGCAAATTTAAAGCAGGTGTTTGTTGGTGCACAGCATAAGTTAGTTATATATGGGAATAGTAGTTTTTCATCTTCAGTTGTCTCTGGTTTTTTGTTTATTTGTTTGTTTGTTTGCTTTTTTGTGGCACCAAGGATCAAACTCAGGACCTTATGCTTGCCAGGCAAGCACTTACTCCACTGAGCTATCTCCCCAGCCCTTCAGCTGTCTCTGATGCAGCTCATATGAAATAACTGTTATTCTGTTAACTGAATACCACTCTGTAATTGCAAAAAAAACAAGTTGCAACTGTTTCGTTGACATTTTGAATGCTTCTAGGTAAATACAATTTTTTTTTATTAATAAAAAGTCAAAATCACATTTGCACTTAGCCAAAGCCAGAACCATCGATTAGGCTCCTGTTAAGAGCACCTAATTAAAAATAAAATCCAATTGTACACAGAGAATAAACAAACATAGCCAAACGGCTTATTGAGGACACCCATAGTTTCCAAACACCCTTTCACAGCGAGGCTTTTGCTCTTTTCATACATTCATAAAAATGGTACAAATCTCACAGTCACACACGGCACAC
>NW_004524659.1:9672156-9674972 GCF_000260255.1 Octodon degus
ACAAACACCCGCAGAGTCACAAACGACTCAGCCACCCACCACCGCCGCACACATCCGGCTGTCCAGTCACCCAGACCAGGCAGATTCCAGCTCTCACACAAAACCGCAGGAGACACCGGCGCCCACTCCCAGCGCCTCTCCCCGGGCGCGTTTCCACCCTGACAGTCCCATCACTCTTACTTCAACAGAAGCGCAGCTGAGGGCCCAGGATCTGCCGCCGCGGTTCCGAGCCCAATTTCGGATTCACCAGCCCAAGCCGGGGGCGGGCAAGCTACTTCACAGAATCGGGCCCTCTACAAACGCGAAGACCCCTACTCGCGCGAAAAAACGGAAATGAAGCAGCATCCCGGACGCGGTGCCTCTGGGAGATGTAGTCCAACCCGGGAAGAGAGTTTAGCAGCTCTGCCAGGAAGCTAGGAGGCGCGGTCCATTCACGCTCCGAAAGATTCTTGTACTCGGCCTCGGGAACCTTTGGCCCCCAGTGTCGGGCCGCGGGGGCTTCTGGGAGTTTCTGCTGACACTCCCCCCCCCTCCCCCGCGCGCGCATGCGTTGGGCGCTCAGTTGGAAAGGTTCGGACCAGAAGGGTGTGGGGCACAGCTCTGGGGTCTGTTTCTAGGCAGACGTAGTAGAGGAATCAGATCTGTGCAGCTCAGATTTACTTGGAACTTTCAATGTGCCTCGCCAGGTCCTGGGGTGTATATGTGTATGTATATGATCACTGTGTGTCAAGAGGTCTGGAAGTCTCCATGGCCGAGTTGAGTATGTCATCTTTCTGCCTAGGTAAATCTTCGTGATTTTGGGTAGAGGGTGATTTGCACTTGGAGCTGCTTGGTAATGGTACTGAATGAAGAAGCTAAGCGTGGTGGCGTGTACTTTTAATCCCAACACTCTGGAAGGCTGAGTAGTAGGATCTCAAATTCAAGCCTAGCCTAAGCGAGTTAGCGAGCCTGTCAAAAGAAAAGGCAGTAATGTAACTGAAGTCCCTGGATTCAGACCCAGAAGGGAAGAGGTGGTGGTGGGATGAGCGTTAGAAATAACTGTGTTGGATTGTCTGGCAGTAAGAAACCTCTGTCTCAGTGGTTTGTTTATGAAGGGTCCGTGTGTGTGTGTGTGTGTGTGTGTGTGTGTGTGTATTTGGTTTATGTCATAATTGAATAGCTGGTGGTGATGGTGGTCTGTGTTACGTATAAATGTGCTTTTTGTGTGCTTGTATTTCAGGTCGTCTGCATGAATTCAACTAGCAAATGAGGCTGTGTGTTATTGAAAAAATGATGCACATGTTATTTCCTCCTTAAATACTAATTTGATAATTTGAGAAAATAATCAGTTTATCTAAAAAGTAATTTAGAGTTGATTTTTACAGTAAGCAAGTATATGTTGTATGAGGCATAATGAAAGGATTTTTATTTCAAAGAAATAAGATTTCACAGTCAATCTTAGGGCACTTCTTTATTATTTTATTAATTTTATTAATTCATTATTTTCTATTATTGAGGGGATGCTACTGAGTGATCCCATTTCTGGGGATACCAAATTAATGTAGAGAATCTACTTAGACAAGTACATTAGGCTGCTGGATGCCCTGGGCATTGTCCCAGGACTCAACTTAGGGGTGGACACCATCCTGTGCAGTTGCATCCAAATGCAGAAGCTGGCACATCCTATGACCCCAATGGAGACGATCCTGCAACACTGCATGCAACCTGGTGGAGACGTCCAACTATTACGGTGTATCTGGGTTCCAGACCACTGAGCATTCTCTAACCACTGTGACCCACCACTTGGGGAAAAAGTACACGAGGATTGTACAGTCAGGAACAGGCCACCAAAGCAGTACTGGCTGACTGGATGAGTGGGAAAATCAGCTTCTGGTGGATAGATGGATGCACTCTACTCATCCATCTCCGTGCTGAAATTATTAAAGAGATGACTGGGATCTCTATTATTGAGATACCAACCAAGTCAATGAAGCCATCGCAGAATGCTTAGACATAGGAGCATAGGAGCTGTTAAGTAACACATTTAAAAGGGCAAGTAGAAGGTAGAAGACAGCAAATCAGCAAGCTACAAGCAGTGAGTGACAACAACTACAGCAGCTCTTTCTGTCCCTTATATCTTATCCAGTTTAGGGAAGGTAGCATTCACATGATTAATCCTAACGTTACAACATGAATCAATCCCAGGCTCACATTCTTGATTCCAACATTGCACACCCTATATTCAGCAACCTGTGAAAAGCCTCACCTATGAGGCTTTGGGAGAACATCTAGACATAAGCCATAACACAGGTCAAAAATCTCAAATGGGACAGAGGGTCCTGTTGGAATTCCCATCCTTACATAAAGCAAGAAGCAAAACAGAAAGAAAATATAGTTGCTTGGAATTAGAGGGAAGATTAGAAGGCAGTTAAAAGATAGAGCCCAGGGAAGTGATGGAAATGGTTAGGAGACTCTAGATGAGATAACCCTGTCTAGGAAAGTTCAGAATAATGAAAGCAACTGCTCCCATGTCCTATAGGAAAGCACACACACCAGGAAGGAGAGGATAAGTATCCATAGCTGGGCCATGGCTTTCTGTCTACCAGGAGATAACCAGTCTTCTTGGAAGTCAGGTAGAGTTAAAGCAAGGCTTATTACATCGTGCTAAGCTCAGTTACTTTGCCCTGCTTCTACTTTGGCCACTTAGCCCATCAAGAAGCTCTTCTCCTCACACATTAAAAAGGGGTAGTTTGGATAATACACAGATGCCTTTCCTTCACTTAGCCTGGGCCATCATTTTTTTTTCAAAATTTTATTGATAAACAGATAGCAATGAG
>NW_004524659.1:9675072-9681751 GCF_000260255.1 Octodon degus
CAGGCCCTTGCACTTGCCAGGCAAGCGCTTATTCTACTGAGCTATCTCTCTGGCCCTTTAATGATTATTTTAAAAAGAACTAAATAGAATACTTAGAAATAGTTTGGGGCCGGGGAGATGGCTCAGTGGAATAAGCGCTTCCCTGGCAAGCACAAAGGCTTGAGTTCAATCCCCGGTTCCACCAATAAACAAACAAACAAACAAATAAATAGAAATAGTTTGGTTCTCTTCCGGATCTCTTATGAGTGTCTCTTACCTCTTGTCATTTTGTGATTTAAGTTTTTCTTAAGGGTCAGGGAGATGGCTCAGTGGAATATGCGCTTCCCTGGCAAGCGCAAGGGCCTGAGTTCAATCCCCAGTTCCACAAAAACAAAAACAAACAAACAAACAAACAAACAAAAAAAACCAATAAAATTGCATCAATAGTTTATATCTATAACTAATAGTTCCAATGTAGGTTTTTTTAGGGGTGGATTATTTTTGCTATTGTCTATCACTTATTTCTGTCACTTATCTATGACCTGTGTCTTCAAGGTGAGCTCACCTTGTGTTGATGCTCATTTGTGATAACTCTAAAGGCCTCTTACTTTTTTCCACAAAAGATATGCATTTCAGTCAGGAATTAGAAGTTATCACTTTAGGAACAGTGAAGGCGATCCTTGTAGAGATCAAATGCCACACTGCAACTCAAAACCCACTTGATTATTACAAAGTGCCAATTAAACCTAAGTACTGAAGTTTTGGTTTAGAAAAAAACAATTCTACATCAACATCTTTTGTCTTAAAAAGAAAAAGAAATAACACAGTAACATGTGTGCCAAAATCAAAGTAATATGTATGCCATATGTCTGCTACCACTGCCTTAGAGAATAAAATTTCAGAGTTTAAAAAATTGCTCAACTGCTTTTATTCCTTATTTACTTTTCTCAAGACAATTTTCTCTTATTAAAACCTAATATCCCATCCCATTTATAATTACTCCATCTAATAGGCTACTGTTCCCCAGATACTGGTTTTATTCATATTCTTACTTTAGTCTTTGTTCAAACATTACCTTCTCAGGGAGAACAGAATTTTCAAATTCTGCCCATCCAAAACATAGGTCACTTTCATTCTACAGTATTATTTGCTCAACAGATTTTACTTTATTCATACTGTCTCCTACCTGCTATTGTTTTATTTATATTTGTTTCCTGATTTATCTTGTAATTCTTTCATAAGAATAGAAATATATCTATGCCAGAGAGATGCCTGGCTCAGTGGAATAAGCGCTTCCGTGGCAAGCGCAAGGTCCAAGGTCCTGAGTTCAATCCCCGGTACCTACCACAAAACAAGAGTAGAAATATATCTAGCTCTCTATTTCCCCAATGCCTATGATACCCCTTGGTACAGAATAGGCCATCAATAAGTATGTTCTGAATAAATGATCACATTTTCAAGAATGGAGGAAATGACAGTCTAAATTTTTAAAAATCTGGACAGGAACTTACCCTTAAGTTTACATAAAAGAGTTGTCACTGGGGAAGAGAAGAGCCACCCCCTGCTTTGAGAACTTTTTTTTTTAATATCAGGGATTTAATGTGGGACCTTGTAATTTCCAGGAAGGTACTTATGCCCCACCCCCTCCTTTGAAAGTGGTAGTATTATATAATAATAATAAAAAAGGGCCTGCCAGATAGCCCAAGGGACTAAAGCACCTGCTTAGGCAGAACACAGGGACCAGGGTTCAATGCCTGGCACCACAAGCCATGCCAGCCCCACCCCCAGGGCGTGCTGAGAAGGCCATTTAGGCTGGGTGTGGTAGCGCACACCTATAATCCCATCACTTGGAAGGCTGAAAACAGGAGGATCACTACAAGTCTGATAAATGTAGTGAGACCCTGTAGGCCCTGTACTGAATTAATAATAATAATAATAATAATAATAATAATAATAATAATGAGTAATAACTACCAAGAAAAAGAAGTAGACATTAAACAGAATTCCATATGAAGATCAAACTGAAAAGCCTTCGTTCTTATGTCATAATCTTTTGTCCCATATGACTTAAGCCTTTTGGGGGATAGCACAATCAATAACTAACTCTTCAGAGGAAAAGAGGAATGAGAAGGAAGACAGATACATTCCAGCTACCTCAGGAATTCCAGAGGTAAAGTGATAATCTAGATGGGTAAAACACTGCTTAAAATAATAATTCATATAGGATCTATCCTTTATTAAAATGCTACAGGAAAAACAATAAACGTTTTAGATTGTCACAGATTTTTCTCCATCCATTTTCCAATAAAAGGTGATTCCAATATATTCATTTAATGTAGAATATACAGTTCTTAATAGGTTACTCTCAACTACTAAACACATGTTAGAGAATGTGTTTAATGATGGATTGGATTCTCATGTTCTTAGTAAAATATACTCTGTCGCTATAAAAAGGATATAAGTCCTTTGTACAGGGAAACAATTATGCATTTCCACACTTAAATTTTTAAATTTATGACTAGGCCTGTGAGTTATTTAGGGTTCTCCTTAACAAATCTAAAGTATAACTACATATAGCCTGTTTTTTCCTGACAGGTTGCAAGTATCCCAGAATTCAAATCTAATTCCATGGTAATTAAGGAAGCAGATAGAAAGACAAGTATCATAGGTAGTATGAGAGTCTTTTGAAGGATAGAGAAGATAAAAGTACATTATCTATGTCTACATTATTATTCCAATAACGTCAAGCCATTCTTTTGAGCATAATAAATTTGATTTATTTTAAAAAGTAGTAGTACAGAAAGCAGTGATTCCAAAATTAACCCTGAGATAAAAGGGACAGATAGCCTTACCTAGTGACACCAAGTTTTTATAGTTCTCCAACATTACGTCACTATACAAATCCCTCTGAGTAGAATCCAGGCATTCCCACTCTTCCTGTGAGAAGTCAACTGCAACATCCCTGAACATCACTGATCTCTACAACAAGAAACATAATAGAAGTGGGAGAAATAAATAGTTTTTCAATGAAGATTCGAATAAAGGGAATAACAAAGACTACTCAGGAGGCTATAGAGGATACAGAGAGAAGACTATGGAGCAAACAAGCTGGTGTCTCACATGAGACAGTAAAGAAACTGGTGATTCTGAAGTGCTAACATGCTTCTAATCCTGTTGCTATAGATATATTCCATATATCAAAGTAAATCTGGGAATTAACAGGGTAAATGCAATGTCTCAATTACAAGAAATGACGTATGTAGGAGTCTTGTAGAATATATAAAATGCATATCATAAATTCTCAATAAATGTTTCTTTTATTTTCTATTTAAGGAATAGAAAAAAATCATTGAGAATTTTTTCTGCAAAATCTTAGATCTGTGTAGTATTAAAGAATTTATTAAAGCTTTTATTCATCATTATTTCACAATATTACATCATAAACATTTAATAACTATAGTGAAGACATCTGACTTAATAAGTACTTGTATTGGAAATTTTAGGTTACATAAGCTCATAAGTATTTTTTTCTAATATTTTTTAGATTTATAATTCTTGACAAATTATGCAGATGGATGATGATCTTTTTTGTTACTATTTGCCACTCCTAAATGTACCTTCTTCTCATTCTAAGCAACAGAAAAGTAGAAAACAACTCAAATGTACACATTCAAGATTAGTACATGCTAAATTTGAAAATGACGCAATTATTGATATTAATCAATTATATATTCTTAGGGAAGATACTTCATCCTCTGTATTCAGTCTGTACTTGTGTTCTTGTGTTTCTAATATTAAAAGCTTATAAAACCTGAACTCTTGTGAGATACTGAAATGAAACCTAGTCAAGATCAATTCCTATCTTTTCCAACTGGAAAACCTGGATTTAAAGAGAAATTCAAAGATTTTTTCATATGTGGTGTCACCTGTAAGTCTTCTCTATCTTATAAAATCAGAGAAATTTACTTTCATTATACTATTGTCCCTAGTCAAAGGTGTTGAGTAAGTACATAAATATAGTTAGATTAGATAGACACAATTAGGGAAGTGTGATTGCACCTCTAAGGATAAAACAAAACAGAGCGTGCAGTTAGGAAGTTTAAGGAGCACAGAATGTTAACACACACGTGCCTTGTAAAAAAGCAACTGAAAAGAAATGTCTCACCCGAAACATGGTTTTTAGAGCTGCAAGAAGTGATCGATCTTCTTCCGGGTCCTTATCTTACAGAAGCAGAGAGCCTAGAAAAGGAAAAATTGGAGAGGAGAAAACAGAATCATGACACCAGGTTTTTTGCAAGCCGCTAAATGATTAAACTGAAGTTTTCTTTGTTGGTTGTTTCTTCCTGTCTCTTGACCCCTCTTCTCTTGGCAGTGGTACCTAACAAATCGGCCTCCCAATGGAGAGGCCTGCACTAGAAAAAGATATGCTTAACAGCACAACTGGACAAAAGGGCCTGAATCCTTGATTTCAATTTTCTTTTTAAAGTATAATACATTCCACGTGTATGATGGAAAAAACATTTTCCCCTGCCAGGCCTGCTGTAATTGCCTTTGGTGGAGCCTGAGAGCTCACACACAGGGATTTTAGCAGGAGCCACTCTTCATCGACAGCAGGAACACTTATTTTTTTCAAAATACAAAGAAAAGTCACCAAAATAAATCAGACATTGGGCCACAAAACTTATAGCAATAAATACTTTAAAAATTGAATCATACAGAGTATATTCTTTGTTCTTTATCCACATGACATAAAATTAGGAAATAGTAACAGTAAGAGGTCCACAAAAATCCCCAATATTGGAGAGTCACATGAAGAGAAAAAACATTTTCTCAAGCTTTCACAGAGAGCAAATGGGTCAAGCAATGGCCGTGACTCATCCTCATGTCAGACACTGACAAAAGGATATACAAAGGGTGGTACAGGGCTACAGGATAAATCCTGAGAGTACTTGGCTGACCTTATCAGATACAAAAGTTACTTTTCTTGTTATGTAGGTCTTGCTATATCTTGGTCTTAACCATCCAGCAGAAAAGTATAAAAATGAGGTATATAAAGTAAATCCATATTAATACGATGAGCTGTAAAAGGCTCGTCAATAACTTCTGAGGATAACCCACTAATATTATAGACTGCTAGACAGTGTTAGATTGTTTAGTTGAATTCAAACACCTATAGTACTTAGATGCCAATAGAATATTCACCTCTGACAGGACAAAAAAAAAAAAAGGATACAAAGGAAAGATCATTTTGTATTTATATATACAAAATAGTTAGGATAAATTTACAGCTACTTTTGCTTAATTCAATGAGAAGAAAGAGGTGTACTAATAGTGTTTGGACAGAATATCCTGTCTGCTTCTTGTACTATGGATAACCACTAAGAAGATAACAATGTACAGTGTATTGATTATCAAACCTGTCCTATTAATCAGCTGTGAAACTGTCTCATATTTATTTCTCAATAAAAATTTTTTTAAAATCCCCAATATTTGGAAAGTAAAAACATCTACCTTAAGTCACACGTCAAAAAGAAATCATAAAACAAAACAAAACAAAATAATCATAAAATATTTTTGCTTTGTTTTGTTTTGAGACAGGGTCTCACTACGCAGTTCAGGCTGGCCTTGTACTCACTGTTGTAGCCCTCAGGCTGGTCTCGAACTCTCAGAAGTCCTCCTGTCTCAACCTCACGAGTGCTGGGATTACTGGCATGCACCAGCAGGCCTGGTTCCAGGGCCACACAGTGGACACCCGGGTATCCAGGCTGAGAACACACAGCATGCAGGACATGGGATCAAACTCAGATCCTTGTGCTTACTAGGTAGATACTTATGCCTCTGAGCAGTCTCCCCAGCCCCCATAAATCATATTTGAAAGTATGTTGAAATGAACATATATGTTCATTTGTTTATGATAACAAATGTTGTAGTCTACAACAAAAGCAACTTTTAGAGGAAGGTTTATAGTTTTAAATATTTATTTAAATAACAAATATTATTAGAAGGAAAAGGAAGTGAAAGATAAATTATTTAGGATCCTGCCTGAAGAAAGCGGTGTACAACTTTAATTTGATTTAAAGGAAGGATGGTTCTCTTTAGAAAAGTATCCTGACAAGAAATGCAGAATGAAAGAATAAGAACCTAATTTTGTAATCTTTGATAAAATAACCCAACATCAAAAAAAGGTATCCATGACTACTAATGTTTCATCTAAGAAAAGAAATAAACTGGCATGGTAGTACACACTTTTTTTTTTTTTTTTTTTTTTTTTGTATTTAGTGCAGGGTCTACAGGGTCTTACTACACAGATCAGACTTGTAGTGAATTCTCCTGTTTTCAGCCTCCCAAGTGCTGGGATTATAAGCACGCACCACCATGCCCAGTCTCAGTTAATCTCAGCTTGCCCTGGGGGGCAGGACCAGCACAACACCTGGGGGATAGCGCCTGAGTTGCTGAATCTGCCTAAGCAGGTGCTTTAATCCACTGAGCTATCTGGCCAGCCCTGGCAGTACACATTTTTAATTCTAGCTCTAAGGAGGCTGAAGCAACAGGATAGTTGTGAGATCACAGCCAGCCTAGCCTACATAAATGAGTAGAAGGCAGGCCTGAAATACAGTGAGACCCTGTCTCAAAAAAGAAAAAAAAAAAAAAAAAAACTGAATCGAGGGGAACAAGAAAGCAAGCAAGCAGGGAACAAACC
>NW_004524659.1:9690549-9715822 GCF_000260255.1 Octodon degus
TATAGGTGTGTAAACTCAGCAAAATATTCTAAAAGAGTCCAGTAGCCCATAATAGCATTGGGTCTTCTGTTTAACTGGCAATGTCAGAAATTATTTTTTAGCTTAAGCAGGCTCAGCTATGACGCTGAATCTGCTTGTACATGAGGAACCAGAACCTCATTCCCTTGCTCCTCCTCCAGTTTCTTGATCTGCCCAAAGTTTTTCCAGGAAATGGTAAATTCAAAAAGAACAAAATGGCCCTTTGACATAAGAGAATGTCTCTAAAGCTTATCTCCTAGGCTCCAGATTACTCCTAAGGTATGTTGAATGTGAGTTCCCCAGAAAAGAACTCTGTCCTCTCCACTGCATTCCTCTGAGCTGAATGTCAAGCAGAGAAACTCTGATAGATTGTTATAATTTTGTCCTCAATCTCATCCTCATGCAATAGGATAATTTCCTATTCCAATGTTTTTGAGATAATTCTGTGAAAGCAATATACTGTAATGAAAAGTATACTACACAATCAAAAGATTTGGTTTCTCAATGAATTACTGGGAAAGTATATTATTAAGTTAGGGAAGTATATCATCAGTGTGCTTGCTGTAAAATGGGAGGTAAGATTACATTCATTTACTTAGTTATAAAAAATGTAGACTTCCTTTTGGGAAATTTTTAAGAGTGACCTTCATAAAGTATTAAGGGTTGATTTCAGCTATTAAAGTACATTGAAAAAATACAAATATTAACAGGGACTTGGTGGCCTCTCAGTGGTCCCCAGGGAGAAAATGGCAAGAGGATTTAGAAAATAAAGGCAAGAAATACTAGCTGAGCTCAGGTGGTGGTCTGTTTACCTGACTGGCAAAGGACCCAAAGAACAACAGTAGGGACATTTATTTATGCCTTTGCAAAGTTAGAATTAGGAGAAAGCAGGTTGCATAGTAACTAATATCTGAAATTGTCCAGACAGGATACCTTTCTCAAGACTGAGGTAGTTTGACTGTTCTAGGCACTATGGCCTTGTCCTGCCCTCACATGTATGACCAATTTTCAGCTTCACCCACTTCCAACATCTCTCCCTTTACTATTTTGTTGTATGAATGATAGGTGTTCAGTTGCAGTTGGAGAAGCTGTGTTTGGAGAACTCTTTAGAAGACCTTTTCATTCTTGATCAACTTAATTGTTTAGGCTAAAGATAACCAGTTCAAAGATTTTTGGTACCTGTATACAGCAATTTAATCCTATATAGTCCAATACCCCAACAGTAGTGAGTTACCAGTACAGCTGGCAATGATCAGAAGTTGTTAGTGATTTGAATCTTTTACAGCTAGCAAATTACTATACCATTGCTTTTTTACATTTTGTGGTTATAATTTTCTGCTGAATGATTAAGGCCAAATTAAAGTGAGACCTGTGTTAATAAAAGTATCTTCTTGCTATCTATCAAGGTCAGTTAAATCTCAGAATTTACCTTGGAACCAAGTACAGTAGTCCTTCAGTTATGGAGCTTATGTCCCAGGTATACCCGCGATAAGTGAAAATCAGCAAAGTAGCAGTGTTACATTTATTTTAGTATTTACATATACTTTATGGCTTTATAAACCCTTCCCACCTTCTTGTAAACCTTTTCCACACTTTTAAAAAATGCTTCTAATGTTCTTAACTATTTTCTAAACTCATAAACTTATGTAATTTTAACAATATACATATACTGTATGGTACTGTAAAATCCTATGATACAGCAAAAATCCATGATAAATAATTTAGATTAATATTTTTTGAAAACCCATGAAACAGTGAGTCTGCTAAAGTCAAATCACAAAATAGCAAAGGACTACTGTACAGAACCTCGGAGATTTTCTATCAGTGTCAGCCATCTGCATGAATCACAGACATAGCTTGGTCAAATCGTTTTCTGAGAAAGCTTGAGAGATTTTTTTTCCTCTCTAGATGACTCTCTTTAGGTTCACTATACGTCATTGAATCATTTTCTTCTGGGTTTCATAATCCCCTTGATCAGAAAATCAGGGATTCAACTTAGTTATAGGATGTCACAGCAGAGGTTCTCTTATGTCCTGAGTCCTCATTGACCTTGGAGGACTAGGGTCAAAATATTGGCTATCCTCCTAGCCCCTCTATCTCTCTAATTTTTGGTCTCCAAACCTCAGTTGTTAAACATCCAGAAGAATTTACTTATTATAATTTTTTTCTGAAAAACTTCATCTTTTCCAATGACTAATTTAATATAGGGTGTCTTCCAAAAGACTATGGAGATTATTGGGGGCTCCTTTTTAGTGAACAATGGTTGACCACCCCTCCATCCACCAATTGGAGTCCTGTCCATTAATCTCTCCCCACTCTAAGGAATTTTTATTTGATTATCTTAATTTTTGATGACCTGTGAGTACACCAGTTTTGATATCACTTAGACTGGTAACTTAGGAGAAAGTATGCTGTTAAGTCTATATCCCAATTTGTATTAGGAACAAATGACAAAAAAAAAAAACTCTTGAGCTCAAATAAAAGGAGGAACAGCTGTTCACAGAATGACACAAACACATTAACAAGCACACAGACCACACAAACAAACATCTTTACAAAATCAGAGTGTACCCAAATACATTCTTGACCAAATTGAACTATAGTAACTGTTACAGTTTTTATAAAGTTATAAATAGTCATATTTTGTTATTTGTCAGCAGAGAATTCTTATTAGAGAAATTTGGAAAGAATACAAGCTGCTATCTAAAATTAATATACGTTTTTATATTTTATCTCATCTTAACACTGGTGTCTCATCAGTTATTCTTCTCTCATTGTTGGGACTAATACCTGACACTCAAAATGATGGAAGGAAAGGTTTATTTAGTTCACAGTTACTGGAGGTTTCAGTCCATACTCAGCTGTCTCCAAGGTAGAGCAGAATATAGCAGAGAACACCCTTTCATAGCGGTGGCAAAGAGAAGAGCAAAATGGAGAAGCAGCAGTGACAATGGTTGCAGACAGCAAGTCTGTCTCCCTTAAGTTGCATTCAGGCTATATACCCCAGGCTGGGTATAGTACTCACACCCATAATCCCAGCAGCACTCATGCCCATAATCCCAATGGATCATGAGTTAATCATAAACTCTAGAAGTCTGCCCCATGATTGCATGAGGCTTTGGGGGAACAACTAGATACAAACCATAACATTCCTCCCCTAGACCCCCAAAGATTCATGCACATCCCTTTATGCAAAAGGCATTTTAGTCCATCTCTAAGAGTTGCCCCAAAGTCCCATCAGTTTCTTTTTTTTTTATACTTCAGATAACACAGAAGAGATGATTTATTGTACATGCTTTACACTCAGCTAACAGTGAGAACAGAAGTAGTCCAGAATGCCACAGGTCCAGGGCAAAAAACCAGGGAACTGCTTAGTTTGAACCAGGTGGATCACTCTTTGAGGTGGTCTTAGCAGTCAGATGGCAGTGAAGTTCTAATCCATTGAGACATTCTAGACAGCATGCAGTCCAAAACTTGCACCAGCGTTGTCAGCCTCCAGCATTCTTTATTTCTGCTCTTTTGGCCTCCATGGATGTAGAACTATTTTACTTGGACTTCTGTCTCATCTTTCTTCTTTTACACTTCAGTCTGCACATTTGCTTCTTTCTCCACTTGGCTGTCATGGTACAGAGGTTCCTAAGAAGATGGCTTTACAGTTGAGAGCCCAGAAGTTTCATCATTGCTAAAAATTCCAAGTCCCAAGTCTCCTCCAAGATCCAGGGCAAACTCTTAGCTGTGAGCCCCTGTACAAATGAAAAGTGAAACACTTCCAATATTCAAAGGCACAAGATAAACATTACCATTCCAAAAGGTACACAAAGCAGGATGCCAACCATTGGAACCAAAGCAAGTGCAAAATCCAGAAGGGCCTACTAAGTCCTGTAGTTCCTTGTGGAATATCCAAAGCAGTCTGTCGCAAGCCCCACGTGGCTCTGCCCTCGTGGCACTTTTGGTGGTAGCTCCCATGGCTTCTCTCTTAGGCCAGCTTTGCTCCCTCTTTGCAGTTTCCCTTAGATGATCCATGTTCCAGGCTTTTCCAAATTTCTGGGGTTTCCACTGAACAGGCTTCTCACAGCTTTACACACTGCCCTCACAGGGGCACACTGCCTGGCCCCCCAGGCCTTTTTCTAAAATCTAGGTGGAAGCCTTCTTAACCTCATAACTGCATTCTAAATGTGCCCAAAACCAATGCCATGTGGATAATGCCAAGATCTGCTGCTAGCTGGAGTAGTAGCCAGGCTTTCTTCAGTCTTGTATATCCCTATTGAATGCCTGGACTGCTGAGGACTCTGATCCTGATTCCAAGGAAGAAATTCACTGTGCCAGTGCCATTCTACAACCTGGTGTGGCCGCTAACTCCATTCTGGAACATGGGGCTCTGTGGCTTTCCCCTCAAGGCAAAGTTTCTCACCCTTGCAGTTCTGAGGCTGCAAAGTGTGGAGGTCTGTTGCCTTCAGTGATGCCCTCAGGTCATCCTTTCCATTCTCTTGTTCCTTCTTGACAAAGGAGATAATCTCAGTTCTATCTTTATATTCCACAGCTTTATTGGAGCTTCCTTTCTTGCCAAACTCACAACATTTTAAATCATCCTGTTGGGCTCTTTCCTCTTGATTCTCAACATAAATCTGGCTAAAAGCCCCCAACAATAGCCATGATACTGCCTCAATATTTGGCTGCTTTGAAATTTCTTTTGAAAGATTAATGAGGCCACCATACTTAATCTCAGTCTCAGGCAGTCTCTGGACATGAGCAAAATGCAGACAAACTGTCTGCCAAGCCAAAACAGATCATCTGGGGTGCAACAACCAATGCAGTCCTTCCCAGCAGAAACCTTCCCGGCTGGTCTTTACAGGCAAGATTTCTATCAGCCTTGTGGTTTGAGCTCTGACCAGAATCTCCCATACAGAACAGCTGAAGCTGTTCCAGTGCTTCTCTTACAGGTGACTTCTCCAAACCTTCCCTATCTCTTCCCATAAGCCATTCCGAAAATCTCGTGATACACATGGTTAGGTTTAGCCACAGCAACAACCCCACTTCTCTAGTACCGAATTCAGAACCAGCTGAATATGGACTGAAACCTCCAGTAACTGAGCTAAATAAACCTTTCATTCATTTTGAGTATCATGTATTTGTCCTAGCAATTAGAGAAGAGTAACTGAGACAACTGGTAACTTTCAGCTCACTGATCTCTATATGTTCTATCACTTTTTTAGATCTCAGATTTACATTTTGTCAGTTCCTTCAAAAGGCCTTTGATTAAATCTAGCCTCATCATTGTTAACTTCTCCAGATCCAGTATCTGTCATGATACAGCTTGACAATATGCTGTGGTACCAAAATAGGTTGCTTAGCACTCTGAAAGAACACAAATGTGTCCTTTACCCCAAATTAGCTTTTTGAGCTGGGGAGATGGCTCAGTAGAATAAGCACTTCCCTGGAAGTGCAAGGGCCTGAGTTCAATCACTGGTTCAGGAAAAAAAAAAATCGTGAATCCAAATTAGCTTTTTGTTGCTTTACCTGCTTTCTATTACTATACTTTCTTTCTTTCTTTTTTTTGCGGAACTGGGGATTGAACGCAGGTCCTTGTGCCTGCCAGGGAAGCGCTTATTCCACTGAGCCATCTCCCCGTACCCTCCATCTTTTTTATAATTTGAAAATTTAATGGTATATATTGACAATTGAAGTGGGAGGGGATGATTCCACTTTTTTTGTATTTGAAATTTGATCATAAGGTGAGAAACCTGTACCTTACATTTTGGAAGAGGAAGCAATACATAGCTTCCATTAATCTAATAGAACAGATGTATGAAAATAAGCAAATTAATCTCACTTATTAAAGGATAATGACAGTCAATAACACAAGAGAAATTAGCCCAAAATTTGATTCCAATATTACCAAGTATAGCCTGAAAATCATTTTAGGTTGATCTGAACAGTTTAGGGCACAATATGTCTTTGTTGGATAAGTTGATCCAAATATGAAGAAGTTATCATAGCTATTACCCTTTTGGAAGAAACTACTAGGATTGCCATTATTTATATGGGATGTCAAAAATCAAGCCACTGTTTGCCACTGTTTTAGATTTCATTCCAAACCTTGTATTTGTTTGTAAAATACCAAAGCTTTTTTATACCAATTTTAATTTAGGGCTGTGAGCCAAGCAATCAACCTTATTAGGAATCAAAATAATTTTAAGTAATCTTTTTAAGTATCCACATTATTGTAAATCTTAGGAAATAGGAATTTTTATCGTTTATTTTTTGGTTTTCTGTTGACACAGGGTCTCTCTATGCAGTTCAGGCTAGCCTTGAGCTCATTTTGTAGCCCAAGCTGGTCTCAAACTCACAACAATCCTCTTGCCTCAGCCTCCTGAGTGCTAGGACTATAGGCATATTATCACCACACCTGGTATTTTTTTTTTGTTTAAAGGCAAACTTTTTATTTTTAGGATGAAAACAGCCTTTTAAATTAATCACTTTTAAGGGGAAAATGTAAAACCTCTTTTTGTGTTAATGTGTATGGAGAGAGAAAACTGCTCTATTTTCTGATTTTCTGGGAGGCTCTATTCCTGGTGGAATGGCCCTCTGTATCCTTGCAGGTCAGCAACCCAGCACCTTTGTTGCTGCAGACCTGTGGCTCCCCTACCCAGAGGTCATCTGCACTTGCATTTGAAGAGCCCTTTAAAATGTTTCTCCTTTAATTTATATTTTTAATCCAATATATCCTTTTTTATTAGTTATGATTTTGAAATTATTGTCAAAGAATGACCAATTGAGCAATATGATAGTCTTCAGTGATTTAAACAGTGCTTTGAGTTTCCCTGCATAATCAGCATCGATGACATCAGGCAAAGCGTGGGGACCTCTTTGTATTGGTGTTCTGCCTCTGGTTACCACTTTTGCTCTATTACCCCAGGGCTGGGTGAACTGCTAGTATGGGGAATGAGCTATCTCACCCACATTCTCCCTCTCCAAGCAACATGGGGGCTACTGCCATGTAACTGCCACCACTGTGTGCAGCCACTCCATGTGCCTGCTGTTGCTCTGGCTTTGATCACTGGCTATTTCATTTTTCTATAATTTTCAACATACACACTATTTTGAGGTGGACAAATTTACAGTGACAGCAACACATTTAGGGAACCTTGGCTCCAGCACTCCATAGCTATAACCTCCTACTGAGCACCAGGTACACAGGCCTACAGTTGCTGGCATGCATCAACCACCACTGGACTGGCTGTGTGGATGTACAGGTGGCTGGGGAATCACAGCTGGGTTTTCATAGGAGCAGAGCATTGGGTCCTCCCTGAAACTGGCCTGAGCCACTCTTTCAGGTGGTGCTGTGCCTTTTGGAACTAGCTGCCTGCAATTTAAAAGAATTTTTTCTTTTTTATCTAATCGAGCAAGACTAGAGGGTTTAAATTCTATCTGTGGTACCTTTGCTATACCCTCTTTGCCCTGTTTGGGACTTGATTTTAAAACAGTACTCCATGCTAAGTCTTAAAAAAGTACAGTAAAGACAGGAATCAAGAAAACATTTTTATATGCATTTATATACATCTGTAAACATTTGTGGTTCTTGAAACTCTATCCCATTTTTAATTCAATATAACTTTCTCCTTTTTTGGCTTCATTCAAATCTGTTTTTCTTCTTAAGTTCCTTTATCTCTCTGGCCCTAGTGAACCTGCTTCTGGCTCTAGATAACTGTTTCTGGCCTTAATGAGCCTCCATCCCCAAGCTTTACCCCTGATGTTCCAGTACCAATGCATACCTGGGCTGAATACTGGCTCTAACCAGTTCGTATCCCTCCCTTATGTGAACACTCGGAAAGCCTTGCTGCCCCCTTACTTCTTATTGGTTGTCCTGCTTGTGTACCAAATGTAGGGATTCATGGGTGTCTCAGTGTCCCCCAGGGAGAAATGGCAGCAGGAATGAGGAAAGCACAGACAAGGAGGAGGAGGAGGCCTGTTTGCCTGATTGCCAAAGGAACCCAGAGCAACAGAAGGGTGTTTATTTATACCTTTATAAAATTAGTACCACATGACACAAAGTGGGCTAGTGACTAATAGCTGGCATTGACCAGGCAGGATGCTATTCTCAGGACTGAGGTAGCTTGACTGCTTTAGGCACTGAGGCCGGGTCCTGCTCTCTCACATTTGACCAATTTCCAGCTTCAGTGGCTCCCAACAGGTTGTAAATTTGAGCCCAGTCTGGGTGATTTACTAAATGAAACCAAAAGGAAAAAAGAAAAAAAAAAAGGTTGGGGAGGTAACTCAGTGTGAAGCCCTAGTTCAATCTCCTATACTACACAATAATCAATCAATCAATCAATCAATCATTGTCTTGAGTTTTTGGCATATTAAAGTGTCTCTGGATTATGACTATATATTTCTTAGGGAAATTTTTTAACTACATACCTACAAGTAGAAGTTTTAAAATGCTATTTATAATGGGTAGCATATAGGACAACAAAACTCAGAGTACCCAAAGGAGAACTTTTGTTATCTTGTATCAGATCCTCAAAGGAGCAAATTACATTCCTTAAATAAATGGTTCTACATAAAACAATTTTAAGTATGTATTAACTTCCAAAAAGCTTCATTAAATATTATTTCATATCACATCTACAAAAACTAATATTCAGGTGTTTTCTTTTTCTTTAGGGCAGGGTCTTGCTATGTAGTTTAGGCTGGCCTTGAACTCTTAAGTAGCCCAAGCTGGAACTCATAGCAATCCTCCTGTCTCAGCCTCCTGGGTGCTGAGTTTATAGGTGTACATCACCATATCTGGCAATATCCAGTTTTATGCAGGGGTTACCAGAGCTTTATTTTTATTTCCACCATGATATGAATTTTATGGTGTATTTGCCTCCTCACTCTTTATCTCAGGTCAAATTTGCTTCAGGATGAATTACTATTTTTGTGGTTATCAGGAATCAAACTCATGATCTCGTGCTTGCCAGGAAGGTGTTATGCCACTGAACAATATCCCCAGCCCAGGGTGAATTATTCTTATTCACTAAGGAAATTGTGATCAGACTTAACAAATGGTGATCAAATTTATTTATATGACAGTTTTTCTCTATTATATTATTGAGTAAGTTATGGGTCATAATTAAAAGCCTACTATTCACAGAGAGCACATTGGCCAAGCAATGGCTGTGACTCATCCACATGGCTGCACTGATAAAGGTTCTACAATCTGAGGTACAGGATCTCAGGACAAATCCTGAGGGCATTTCACTGACCTTATCAGACCAAAAAGCTACAACTCTTGTTGCACAGGTCCTGCTTTACCTTGGTCTTAACCATCCAGTAGAAAAGTATGAAGACGAAATATAAGAAATAAAGCCATGCTGTTAAGTTGAGCTGTGGGGGACTCAGGTCAATAATTTCTGACATTGCCAGTTAAACAGAAGACCCAATGCTATTATGGGCTACTGGACTCTTTTAGAATATTTTGCTGAGTTTACACACCTATAATATTCAATAACGGAACTTAGAAAAAATGGGGCATACAGATGAATGCCCATTTTGTATCTGTGTATTCAAAGAGGTTGGGATAGATACATAGTTGCATTCTCTTAATGAATAGAATGATTTGTTCTAATGATGTTTGAAATAGGATCACAAGTCCGCATCTTGTACAGCAATTAACCACTAAGAAGAATATATGCAGTGTATTATTTGTTGAAACTGTACATCCGATTTGATTTGAAACTGTCTCATTGCTATCTGTTTATCAATAAAACTTTGAAAAAAATAATAATTAAAAGCCTACTTAGGCAAGTGCAGGGACAGGGGTTTGATCCTCTGCAACACATGCCGTGTTTACTATGCCCCTGGGTGTGCTGAGTCAGGGCATGGTGGTGCATACTGTAATCCTGGCACTGGAGAGCCTGAAAACAGGAGGATCACTATGAGTCTGAGCTGTGTAGTGAGACCCTGTACCAAATATTTTTTAAGAAACAATTATGATGGATAATGCTAACCAAGCATTTATCATGTATTAAGCATAACTACAGAATGCATATAACAATGCTCTGAAATACTCTAACCATGTCCACATAATTATGTGTCTGTCATAATAAGCATCTAAAAGCACTTGGAAGATTAAGTTGCTTAACACCGAAGAGGAAATGAAGTCGGAAAAGGTCATAGGGAAACACAGCTTGACCTATAATGTACAAATCTTTTACAAACAGAAGACATCCACACATTCTCTGTGAAATAAATGACAATAATGCAAACACAAAGAGGGCATCAAGGTAACTTTATAGTGGCAAAATTTCAACATTTGACAAAATAGCATTTTGATAAATACAGGTAAATATTTAATTGAGAAAATAAAATAGTGACAACATAGTTACAGGCAAAGAATAATAAAGGCTGGCCATTGTATAGCATAATCACATTTTGTGTAGAAAACAATGAAATAATTTTAAAGGGTTTGTTTCAAGATTGACAGTGTTTATGATAAATATCATTACAGATAATTACATCTTTTTTGTTCATATCTACATTTTCATGATGGAAAGTTTTTGAAAAATCAGGAGTATAATTTATATAAAAAGAAAATTAAAATTCTCCAAAGTAAAAAGATACAGATCCATCAGATACTAAAAGATATTTAAAAGTAACAGTTACCTAACATAAACAAAGTAAGACACAAACACATGCACATAAGTTTTTATTTAAAAAAAAAACCCACTGACTTGATATCCAAGATTTCTATAAATATAAATATAACATCAAATAGTCAATAAAAACATGAAAATAGTCTTTGAATAAATGGTGTTAGGAAAAAATTGAGAAAAATATAAACTTAGGACTTTCAATAAATAAAATCATTTTGAGATGGATTTCAATTCTGTATAATACATATTGGGAAGCTGACACAGGAATACTGTGAGTTCAAGGCCAGCCTGGGAAGCATAAGAAGTTCAATGCCAGGACTACATAATGAAACCTTGTCTCAAAAAATACAAATAAAGACATTTGAAAAACTGAAAGTCATAAATTGAGCCCCAAAACAATGCATTTTTCAGTGTTTAAAATCAAATAAAAATATAATAAACTTTTTTTCATTTTTAACATTTTGAACTTTTGAAAGTTATAAAGAAATAAATGTAAATATCTTCCAATATATATTTTACTCAGGGTATTTTTTCCATACATCAATTCTCTTAGGCTAATTATACTATGTAGCATAATTCTTGTGTGCCTCAACTATATTTGTGAAGATTTTCACTACTATTAATTTTCTTGTGTCATGTGTTGAAAATCTTTTATCACTCCATTTTATTTCATAGAACTTCTAGTTCACTGAAATTCTCACTTTTGTAACTTTTATGTTTCTGAAAATCAATCCCTCCCCAAAGGTTACCATACTCCTTACATTCATAAGGTTTCTGACCAGTGTGATATCTCTCATGTTGATGTTGAATAATATTCAAATCACTAAGAAAAGCCTTCCCATATTCCTTATATTCATAAGTTTTCTCACCAGTGTATTCTCTGGTGCCTATTAAGACCAGAAACACTATTAAAGGACTTTCTACATTTTTTACATTCATAGGGTTTTTCACCAGAATGAACCAGCTGGTGTTGAATAAGTTTTGAGCCACTACCAAAGGCCTTCCCACATTCTCTGCATTCGTATGGCTTCTCACCAGTATGAATTCGCTGATGTTGAGTAAGATCTGAACCACTACTAAATGCCTTGCCACATTCCTTACACTCATAGGGTTTCTCCCCAGTGTGCATTCTTTGATGCTGAATAAGTTTTGAACCACTTCTAAAGGCTTTCTCACATTCCTTACACTCATAAGGTTTCTCACCAGTGTGAATTCTCTGATGTTGAGTGAGATCTGAACCACTATTAAAAGCTTTCCCACATTCCTTACATATATAAGGTTTCTCACCAGTGTGAATTCTTTGATGTCTAGTAAGGGCTGATCCAAAACTAAAGGCCTTTCCACATTCGAAACATATATATGGTTTCTCACCTGTATGAATTCTCTGATGCCGATTAAGGGCCGAACCACTGCTAAATGCCATTCCACATGCTTTACACTCATAAGGTTTCTCACCAGTATGAATCCTCTGATGTTGAGTAAGGTTTGAACCACTGCCAAAGGCTTTCCCACAATATTTACATATATAAGGTTTCTCACCTGTGTGAATTCTGTGATGCCGACTAAGAGCTGATTCAAAACTAAAAGACTTCCCACATTCCTTACACTCATATGGCTTTTCACCACTATGAATGATCTGATGTCGAATAAGACCTGATCCAAAGCTAAAGGTTTTCCCACATTCCTTACATTCATATGGTTTCTCACCAGTGTGAATTCTCTGGTGGTGAGTAAGGTTTGAGCCACTACCAAAGGCCTTTCCACATTCCTTACATTCATAAGGCTTTTCACCAGTGTGAATTCTCTGATGATATGCAAGGTTTGCACCACTACCAAAGGCCTTACCACATTCTTTACACTCATAAGGTTTCTCACCAGTATGAATTTGCTGATGTCGTATAAGGACTGATACAAAACCAAAATCCTTTCCACATTCCTTACATTCAAGGAGTTTCTCATCAGTGTGAACCTTCTTATGCTGGGTACTAAATGTGGGCGTGTCTTCAGAAGTGAATATCATATGACTGAAATGTCCTTCCTGAGATCTCTGTTTTCTCTCAAACTGGCTTTTCCATTCCCAATCACCTCTGAAACTTGAACACTCAGTGTTGTGTTTTGTAAGTCTTTCCATTATCTTCCATCAGGATGATTCTATTCCATAAATATCCTTTTTCAGAAATAATTTCTTGGTCTCAACCTTGATTCACAGTCTGAAAGAAAATATTAAAAAAATTCACATTTTTGTGTTCTGAGAGGAATAAAACTGTTGTAATAGATATGAAAGACTTAACTGAAATTAATTTTTTAAAAAAGTAAGTAACAAGTAGTTCTCAAATATGGTTGGGCATTTTGAAAACCAGATCAAGAAAATAAAATGAATGGGAAAAGGTCACACTGGAAGGCACTAAGGAAAACATTAAATCAATGGTTCTTAAATAGTAACTTAGAAAAAAAATGCCCTTCAGTTTGGGAGCGTGATAAATTAAAAAACATACTAACCCAATTCTAGCTTTTTGTTTACATGATTAATCTAGTGTCATACGCACTAATAAATAAAACTAATTATCATAATCATTATTCAGCAATCAGAAATAGATTGTCCAGTAACATTATTTGCTCACACACTGAAGGACATGGACGAGGAAGATACTACAGATGTAGCAGATGGAAGATTAATGTGCTGAATGAGAAGGAAATGAACAATGGAGGTAGAAGAGTCCTCTGTGGTTAGGATGAGGTTTTTTTCTGCCAACCAATAAAAATAACTTTAGCCTGGGAAATCTATGGGATTATTCTTTGGAATACAAAAGAGAAATAGTGACGAATAACTGAGAATTCAGTTTTTTTGTTTTTGTTTTTTTAAAAAAAGGACAAACAGAAGTTAATTTAATACTACTGCAAAATTACGAGGAAAACAGATGAATATTCTGAACCACAGCTCTGATTATTTTTAATAACTCTGAAATGACACATAGTTACAGATATACTTGTATAAAGTAACTGCACAGCATTAACTATCATTTTCAAAATCTTAAAAAACATAGAGACCAGGAAAGGTATTTAAAGACATTTATTAATACTCTACTACACACTTTAGTAGGGAAAAATATTCCAACACATTTCTTCCTATGACACACAAATAGAAAGCTAAGATCAGGATTTAAATATGTCTTGCAATTGTTCTTTCAATCTCAACTGCTCATGGATAATCAAAGCCAAAATAATCATTTACTTGGACACCAAAACCTTTCAATCATTCAGACAGGGTGATACTTAGCCTGACACTGTTGTACCCAAGACATTTCAGTGACTTTCCACTGTCCTCAGGGGAATACCTGTCCTCTTCAAATTGATTTTAGAAATTCTCAATAATCATGTCCTGCCTATTTCTGATTATCTCTTCCTTCCCAACACTAAGTATAGCTGCACTGTCCTTTGTTCTTCAAATTTATGAAAATGTGCAAATCCATCCTACTCTGATTTGACCTACTGAAATGTTTTCCAACATCTCTTACCCATTTTCCTTATTCTAGGGCTTGCATGCTCTGGCTCTCATTTAGGTCTTTGTTAAAGGACATGTCCTATTAAAGCATTTCCAGAACACTGTCTTAATTATAAATACACTGTCATTATTTCTGAGTGCTTTTCTACCTTTCTTTGTGTACTGTTTTGATAATGTGTAATTTTACCTGTCATCTATAGCTGAAATTTTCTGATTTATATGAATGATGAACTAATTAATGTCCAGCTACTTCAATAGACTTAAGATTCAAGAAGGCAAAAATAATGTCTATTATTATAATCAGTTTGAACCATGACCCAGGCATGATGGTACAAGCCTATCATCCCAGCACTTGAGAAATTAAAGCAAAAGGTTCACTGCAAGTTCAACCTCAACAATGGCTACAAACTGAGTTCAAGACCAGCCCACAATACAAAGCAAGAACCTGACTCAAAAATAAATAATACTACCACATACTAAAATTGACTGAATAACTAAATTTTATTCAGTAATGAATAAATGATTTTGAAAGTTTATTATCCTTAAAATTAAACTTTTATTTTTTTCCCTTGGCCTAGGGTTCAAACCACTGGTGTTTCACTAATGAGCATCCTCCTCTCCTTCCCTCCCCCAACCCCTTTTCTTTTGCTTTCCTTTCCCTTTCTTTTCTTGTTTCTTTAATGGGAGTGGAACTCAGAACCTTGCAACAAGCTACATTGCCAGCCCTTTTAAATGCTGAAATTGTGTCACAATTCTGAGATCATATGCATGTGCTACCATGCCTGGCTAAGTTTTTATTTTGGGACAGGATCTTTCTAAATTGCTTAGGCATATCTCAAAACTGCAATCCCCTGCCTCAATCTCCCCTACTGCTGGAATTACAGGTGTGTACCATCACACCTGCCTATAAATAAATTTCTAAAAACAGAAATCTCTAGAAAGAGGATATACTTGCTCTTAAAAAAGGACAAGTAGACCACATATAATTATCCCTTTCTAACATTTCACTAAAAAGAATGAAAAGGAATTTTTAGAAAGGAATAAACCCACAAAGAGAATTAAGGAGTAAATGACATTAAAAAATCAGAAGCTAGAAACATAAAGATGTATAGTGACTACCTTACCAAACCAAAGAAAACCTAAATCAGTGGTAAGAAAAATGCAGAAACAAGTTATGCCTCAAAAGCTCAGAACGACTCATAAAGTGGGAACACTAATTACCTACAAAATTCTACAGATTACTACATACATGGTTACATAAACTTCTTAATGTCTATAACAAAATACAAACAGATCACCCACTTGTACATATATGTGCACTCAAATGTCCAATGTGGTATTATTTAAAGCAAGCATGACACAAAACTTATGGAAACCTAAGTATATATTAAGGGATGAATGGATGAATAAATTGTCATAGTTGGGTATGGTGGCTCATGCCTGTAGTCCCAGCACTCTGAGAAGCTGAGATAGAAGGACTGCAAGTTCAAGTCCAATCTAGGTAACTTAATGATGCCAAAAACAAAACGAGAAAAATTTCTAAGAACACTTCAAAAAGAATGAGAACATTGAAAACAGAAAAAAAAATAGCTCAGAAGTCTTACATGTAATGAGAAAGAATGTTTCCAGCCAATCATCCTAGCAAGGTTTTACCACTAAGCTACATCACATCACTAGTGCAGGAGTCTTTAAAAATGTAATTTCGGAAGTAATTTAAAGCCATGCATGGATTACATGCTTTACACATATCATCAATCTAGGAGGCTGAAGCAGGAGGATTACAAATTCAAGCTGAGCTCAGCCCTTGCAATTTAGCAATCAAGATCCTGTCTCAAAATAAATTAAAAAAATAGAAACAGCTAGAGATGTAGTTCAGTGTGAATATTCTACATATGCATTCATACATCTATATGTAAGCTTTACAACTTATGATCCAGTTACGTCTTTCTGAGTCACACTACACTTAATATACTTCACCTGTGGTACAACACAGCAACAAAGAAAACTATAGGTATAGAATATCTATTGTTTTATCCTTGTGGTCACTTGGCTGACCAGGAACTGCAGTTTCCTGACCCTGCCCAGAATCACAAGAGAACGTTTTATGGCACATTGTTAGCCTGGGAATAGATCAAACTGCCTTTATACTGGAAAGACTTGGCACTCACTACTATTACATAAGTGAATGAACTTGGCATCACCAATAGCAAAACAATATTATATGTCTTCTGACGTAATGGAGTAAGTCATTTATGTGGTACATTTGCTAAAAATACTTACTGAATCTCAGCCTCTTATCCATGAGAAAGCCATTAAATGAACTGAAATTATTGTATGGAACAACTATCCCAGATTCTCCAACAAAGTCAAGGTCAGATAACACAAAAAACTAGGGATTCTTCTAGATTTAAAAACACTAATATATGCTTTTACTTTGTCTCTTACTTTTTAAAATGTTTTGTTTTCCCTTTGTGATGACGGGGATAGAAATTCAGGTCCATGCATATGATCAGCAAGGACTCCTACCTCTAAGCTACATCCCCAGCCTCAAACATATTCTTAATAATTAGCATATATGTTTTAACACACTCATTATGGGACCATAATTCATGTGTCTTGCTACCAGGTGGCCTAAACCTACCAATGGTACATGCACCACTGTCCCACTGGGTAGCTTTTTATTCATTTTCTTAGTAAAAAAGACCAATAAAAGTGATTAGAAACGTTTGTATGACCAGTAGTTCAAGCCAATGTGGAACGTATTAAAACTATTAAGGATAAGATGTCAAGATATTCTCAATTCAATTTGAAATGATTAAGGGAACATGCTTCTGTCTGTGTGTTTAGATATAAAAATCAATGGCCACAACTTTGATAATTTCTCAATTTAGGTCAAAGGTGCCAGAGACTGAAGTTTGTGTTCATCATAAAACTGAAAGCTAATCATTAATGTGGTAGAATTAGGATGTGAGGCCACTGGAAACTAATCAAGACATGAGCTGAGATTCCTCAGGGATGGGATCAGAGCCCCTGTTAAAGAAGTCCCTTTTATAATGTGATGACACAAGGAGAAAGTAAAACCTATGGATTTGAAAACAGGTGAAACTAAATACTGAATCTGCTAGCATCTTGAGCATGAACTTTATAGCCTCTAGAAGTGGGAGAAACTAATTTCTGCTGTTTATAAGCTATCCAGTTTATGACATTTTATTAAAATGGCCAAAATAAACCAAGACAAGATTACTCCAAAGTACCTGGAATATTCTTTTAATTTTTCTGCATGTTTTGAAAATTTTCAAAGAAAACAAAATATGTATTGTTTTAAAAGTAACATTCAAGCATACTTTCCAGAACTCAAGAAGAGAATCACCGCACGCCTGTACTCTCAGAGCTGGGGAGGCTGAAAACAGGAGGATCACTACGAGTCCAATCTGTGTAGTGAGACCTTGTAGACCCTGTACTAAATACATAAAAAGAGAGAGAATCACTACATTTAGTGAGTCTATCTGATACCTAGCATATGGAATAAAAATTATTCACATTAAAATATATTTTCTTGCCAGGTTTAGTGGTGCACACCTATAATCTCAGCTCTTTGAGAAGCTGAGGCAGAAGGATAACAAATTTGAGCCCACCCTGGACAACTTAGTGAGATTTTCTTCCAAAATTAAAAAAAAAAAAGAAGGACTTGAGATGTAGCTCAGTGTGAAGCTTCAAGTTCAATCCAGAGTACTGAAAAAAAGAAAAAGAAAAAGAAAAAAGAATTATTTTCCTTAGGTTCTAGAACAGTGTGGTCAGAGAAAAGCCCCTAAAAAGTTTTTAGAAGGCAAAAATGGGGAATAAACATAAAACCAGGGATGAAAACAGGTTTGGAGTTCAAAACAAAACTGTAAGGCAGAACTCAGATATTCAAACTTCTAAGGGAAAAATTTTCAGTGTATAACTATATATCCTACCACAGAACCCATGTAGATGCCATTTTAAAACCATTTTAAAAGTCCTTTTCAGATACTCTAGAACACACAAATGATATCCCTCTATCCTTCCTATATGTAATCTCTATCAAGAAGGGGGAATAAAGGCTAAGGATGTAGCTCAGTGATTAAGCACCTGCCTAGTATGCAGGAGGCCATGAATTGGATCCCTAGCAACACACACACGCGCGCGCGCGCGCAAGCATGCACATATTCTCATTCTATTCCCCCACCCTGTAAACCAAGCACTAAGTAATCAGAAAGACATAGAGTCCAAAAAATAAAGAGCAATAATGAAAAAGTGTGCAGAATTTTTATGGCAAATTTTAGAACATTTGGGCATGCAGTTGCCAGAAAAAACAAAGATTATAGGAGGGCTATCTCCAAACACAGGACACTGACAGACCACACGTTTTTTAAAAAAGATATTCTAGCATACTTTGAATGTAATTTACTGATTTAAAGTTTACCAAAGGTCACTTTCCCTTTTTTAAAAAAGGTAATGTTAATTACATAAAAAGCAAAGTTGAACAGTGATGTAACCATGGCTCAATTATGAATGCAATTGGTTGGAAGGAAGTTAGTCACAGAAGATGCTTATAAAATTACTGCCAAAAACTAATATCCAAAATATAAAGATATTTATCAGATGATCTCAGATCAAAAGATGTCATTAAATAGAGAGGAAGACATCTGTTGCACGGTAAGTGCCACACGCTTCTCCCAGGTTCCTCATTCAGAGTATCCATAATTCTTAGAATCTCCCAATGATAGATATGTCTTTGCTGTTAGATTATACCTTACTTTATGCTGAGATGAGTCAGAGTGGAATCTGAGATAGCTTCAGAATTAGGGTAGTAGTTATCAGAATGACTACCTGCCAGTCTAATCTCTGAGGATTATGGTGGATATCGGCTTTGATGTGGCCAATTATTAACCAATTATACCTATAAAAACAATCTACAATAAAAATTCTAGATCCTGAAGCTCAGGGGACATAATGACACAGTAAGAAGATGACATGCTCTAAAGCCATAGGCAAAGTATATAAAAGCCATGTTTGGATCCTCTCCAGACCTTGCCTGTGTCTTTTCATTTAGCTGCTCTTAATTGGTATCCTCATCTGTTAAAATGAAACAAATTTTAACTACTGTGCTGTCTGGAGTTCTATAAATCATTTTCATAAGTTACTAAGTAGTTGGCAGTCACTTGGCCAGAAGTACAGACAGATTTATTGGGGACTATGTGGACACGTAAAACCATGTGGTCTTAGACTAACTGGATAGTGCTAGTGCTACAATTGAATTACAGTTGGTACTGAAACAGAGTAACATTCCATGTTCACGGATTGAAAAAACTTAATATGTACTGTTGATATGGCAATTCTCCCCAAGTGATCTATTGATTGAAAGCAATCTCTTTATCAAATTTTCACTACTTGATGCAAAACTGATAATGCTCAGTCCTCAAATTCATGTAGAACAGCAGACCTCTACCTTACCCATATAAGCAGTTAGTTTAAAATAGATAACCTAAAATAGAATACTGAATTATAAACTTTCAAGAAAATATAAGGATTTGTAAATCTTTATGACCTGGTATTTGGCACAGATTCTTAGATTTAAAACCAAATGTACAAGCAATGGAAAAAAATGAATGTAAATTCAGTGAAGTTAAATGTTTTGTACTTTAAATGGGGTCAGAATATTTTTTATGCATATAGAAACCTTTTAAAATGAGACGGCATGGGGCTGGAGAGATGGCTTAGTGGTCTAAAGCACCTACTTGGAACAAGCTAAGCTAAGCAAAGCATAGGGACCCCGGTTTGATCCCCCAGTACCACATGCCAGCCAGCTGTGCCCCCTGGTGGGCTGAGCTGGCCACACACACACACACACACACACACACTAAATGTTTAAAAAAAATTTAAAAAATAAAATGAGAGGGCTGATGGTTGTACAATATTTTCAATACACTAAATTACATTTTATTTATTCATTTATTGACTTATGTATCTGAAGTACTGGATAACGTGCTGACATGTTCTTGCCTCTTTGCTGAAGCATCTTTGGTATATTTCTGTGTATCTAAATTTCTTTTCTTAAAAGGATACCAGTCAGACTGGATTAGGTTTTACCCCAATGATCTCATTCTACCTTACTCATCTGCTTAAAGGGCTCATTTTAAAATGTGGTCACATTCTAAAGTAGTGGGGTTTAGGCACTCAAAATATGAAACTTGGGAGATACAAATCACCCTATAATACTTACCAAAGCAAGAACTTTCACAGTAGAGTAATACTGCTCTGTACCTTTTGTATAATCTTAACTTTGAGAAACATGTTAATGTTTTACATATTCACACAATCTTCAGTAATAGAGAAAAAAGTAAAATAGAATACAAATTTAAAAGTTTTTACCAAAGAATACAAACAAGAACAAAAGAACCTAAATATAATATAAATGACATAACTACCCTACAAAAAAATCTAATTAAATATGAACACAGTACTTTTATTATATACCGTCAGTGTAAAGATGTAGAGAACTATAAACACACAACACTACTTACTTAATATATTTGGTTTTAGGATAGTATGGTTTAGCTAAGAAGTTTTGTTTGCTTTTGCAGTTGTAGGGAGTGAACCAGAGCCTTCACACTGAGCCACTTCCTTTTTTTTTTTTTTTTTTTTTGAGACAAGGGCTCCCTAAATTATTAAATTGCCCAGGCTAGACTTCAACTTGTGATCTCTCTCTCTCTCTCCCTCTCTCTCTCTCTCTCTCTCTCTCTCTCTCTCTCTCTCTATATATATATATATATCAGAAACATTACATATAATGTTTTTGTATATTTTAGAATTAAACACGGTGATAAAGACAATGAGGATAAGGCATGTTTTTAATAATTGGGACAAGGAGATACAATGTAAAGCAGATTTAGACTGAAATGAATGTTTAGATCTATGACCTAGATCTTCATTTCTAAATATTCTTTACTGCATGAGAACAGAGATCTTTAAAGATACAGCTCGTTCTAGGTTGGTGCTAAAACAGCAGTATTTAGAAATATGCAAAAAACATGTACTCCTAGTAGAAAGTAAGAAAATGATCAAGGAATCATGGAAACAAGTGAAAGAACACATGATCCTTAGTTGGCTATCAGGGATGAAATAGGGGATTAAGGTGAGCATCAAAAGAAAACATAGTGGGGCTGGAGAGATGGCTCAGTAGAATAAGCGCTTGCCTGGCAAGTGCAAGTACCTGAGTTCAATCCCCAGTTCCGCAAAAACAACAACAACAACAACAAAAAACCCAAAAAACATAGCAGAATATAAACTTCTGAGTAAAAAATTTATGAATTTATGTTGACATAAATGAGTAGGTAGGGGAGAAGGCTCTTCTTTATCTCATAATGCCATCTTATTAATACATTCCAAAATAAGAGATTTAACAAAATCCTTTCCATTTTGAAAACATCATAGTAATAACATCTATGTATTTTGTGCAGGGCTTCACTACACAGTTCAGACTCATTGTGATGCTCTTATTTTCAAGCCTCCCTGTTCTGGGATTACAGGCATGAGCTACCATCCCCGGATTCGGTCACTGGCTCACTGTGCTTAGGGGCAGGGCCAGCATGGCATGTGGTGTCAGGGATCAAACCCAGGTCCCTGCACTTGCTTAAGCAGGCCCTTAGTCTGCTGAGCTATCTCACGAGCCCTCATTGTAATAATATGTAGACAACAGTCATCAATGGATGTTAAAAATCAGCAGGTGATTCTTTTTTTTTTCAAAGTTTTATTGATAAACAGATAGCAATGAGACAGTTTCAAATCTAATCGGAAGTACAGTTTCAACAAATAATACACTGCATATATTCTTCTCAGTGGTTAATTGCTGTACAAGAAGTGGACTTGTGATCCTAGCAGGTGATTCTTCAGTGAAAAGTTATTTACATAATTTCACAGTTTCCCAACAAATTATCTACTAGTTACAAATGTACAACTACCAATTTATAGTAGGGCAATGTGGTAGACACCACCTTGATCAATTATAAAAGTTAACATCTCCAAAAACAGGATACATCAACATCATAAATCCAATTTGATCTACTCAGCACACAATCACTTTTGTGGACTCCTGCCACAAAATTCATAACCTAAATGTAAACATGAGGAAACATATGACAAACACAAATGAAGAAATATTCTACTAAATACCTTGTTTATCCTCCTCAAAAATGTCAATATCATCAAAGGCAAGGAAAAAGACAGCAACTCTTCCAAGTTAAAGATTAGAAAGACATAATAAGTAAATTTAATGTGTTTCCTAGACTGGGTCCTGGAAAGTGAGTAGGGTAGGGGAGGTCAAACTACTTTAGAGGGCATTACTGGTAGGAATATTTTAAAATATAAATTATGGGAGTGAGAAAGTTCAGCAGTCTAAGTTCCTCCCTACAAGTAAAAGGACCTGAGTTTGATCCAGGCCTGCCAAACGAGCCACCAAACTGGGCATGGTGGCACGCGCCTATGATCCCAGTGCTGGAGAGGCTGAGACAGGAGCTGCATAGCCAGACCCTGTACCAAATAAATAAGTAAATAAATAAATAAAATGTTAAAAAATAAATTAGATAACAGTATCATATAAATGCTAATGTTTCCTATTTAAGTAAATTTACTGTGAACATTTAAGAGATAATGTACCAAAGTATTAAAGACTAAAATGTCTGTTATCAAATGATTCAGAGAAGACATGTTTTGTGGACTGGCCAGATAGCTCAGCAGATTAAAACACCTACATAGGCAGACGCAGGGACTGGGGTTCGATCCACGGTGTGCCAGGCCAGCCCTGCCCTCAGGATGTGCTAAAACGGTGATTGAGACTGGGCATGATGGCTTTAGACTGTAATCCCAGTGCTTGGGAGGCTGAAAACAAGAGGATCACTAGGAGTCCAAGACCTTATAATAAATAACATTAAAAAAACAAGCATGTTTTGTATGTATTTGTGTGGATATAGAGAAAGATTTAAAAAAAAAAGCAAGTGTATGCAAACAGGCCCAAATGTAACAACTAGTGAATATGAGTATCAGATATATAGGAATACTGAACACTACACTTATCAGAGCTAGAGGGGTTTTTTTGTTTGGTTGGTTTTTTTTTTTTTTTTTTTTTTGGTGCGTGTCTGAAGTACCAGGGATTGAACTTGGGACCTTGCACTTGCCCACCAGGTATTTATGCCACTGAGTTATATCCCTTGCCCTTACCTAGCAGTTTTGTAACTCTTAAATTTAATTTAAATTTAAAAGTTTCCACAAGAATTGAAAATGAAACAATCCTCCCAAAATCGTTCCTGGAGGCAAGTATTATATTGATACCAAAACCAGGGAAAGGCACAACTAAAAAAGAGAACTAAAGGCCAATCTCCCTCATGAACATAGATGCAAAAATCCTCAATAAAATCCTAGCAAACAGAATCTAGGAAATCATCAAGAAGATCATACACCATGACCAGGTAGGATTCATCCCACAGATGCAAGGATGGTTCAATATACGAAAATCTATAAATATAATACACTATATCAATAGAGCCAAAACCAAAAACCACATGATCATCTCCATTGATGCAGAAAAGGCTTTTGACAAAGTCCAACACTCATTCATGTTCAAAGTCCTACAGAAAATTGGAATGGATGGCCTCTACTTCAATCTCATAAAAACCATCTATGACAACCCAATAGCTAACATAATTTTAAATGGGGAATAACTGAAATCCTTTACTCTCAGATCTGGCAGAAGACAAGGATGTCCTCTATCACCACTCCTATTCAATATAGTTCTGGAATCATTAGCTAGAGCCATTAGACAAGAGAGAGAAATAAAATAAATAAGAATAGGTAAAGAAGAAGTTAAACTATCATTATTTGCAGATGACCTGATACTGTATTTGGAAGACCCAAAAACTTCACCAAAAAGCTACTAGAATTAATACACAAATTCAATAACAGCAGGTTACAAAGTCAATACCCAAAAGTCAATAGCATTCCTCTACACAGACAACAAACATAGTGAGAGGGAAATTAGAGAAACAATACCTTTTACAATAGCACCCTGGAAAATGAAACACGAATTAATCTAATTAAAGAAGTCAAAGATCTATGTCATGAAAATTACAGTACTCTGAAAAAAACGGATCGTAGAGGATTTCAGAAAATGGAAAGATATTTCCTGTTCCTGGATAGGAAAAACCAATATTGTGAAGATGGCCATACTCCCAAAATTGTTGCACAGATTTACTGCAATCCCTATCAAAACACCACTGACATACCTCACAGACATAGAGAAATCATTCCTAAAATTTACTTGGAACCAGAAAAGACCTAGAATAGCAAAAGGCAATCCTGCAACAAAGACAAGGCAGGAGGCATTACAATTCTTGACTTGAAATTATACTACAAAGCTACTGTGATAAAATCAGCATGGTACTGGCAAGAAAACAGACCTGAGTATCAATGGAATAGATTAGAAGGTGCAGAAGCCTCTACAAGCACACTTAGCCACCTTATCTTTGACAAAGGGGCAAACATGCTTACTGGAAGAAAGATAGCCTCTTTTAACAAATGGTGCTGGAAAAACTGGCTCTCTACATGCTGAAAACTAAAACTTGACCCAGGTCTATCACCATACACTAAGATAAAGTCAAAATGGATTAAAGATCTAAACTTTAAAACAGAAACACTAAATCTCCTAGAAGAGAAAGTAGGAGGTACTCTTGAAAACATAGGGGTAGGCAAAGAGTTCATGAACAAAAATCAAATCACACGGGTAATACTTGAAAGAATTAACTACTGTGACCACCTCTTATTAAGAAGTTTTTGCAGGTCAAAAGAAATTACCAACAAAATTAAAAGACAACCTACAAATTTGGAAAAAAAATCTTAACTAATAAGCACTCAGACAAAGGTCTGCTCTCTAGAATTTATAAAGAACTAAAAAACATTAGGGCCCCAAAATTTAAAGACCCAATCCAGAAACAGGCATCTGAGATGAACACACACTTCTCAGAGGACAAAATTAGAGAAATGAATAAATACATGAAAAAATGCTCCACATCACTAGCCATCCGTGAAATGCAAATTAAAACAA
>NW_004524659.1:9715922-9728682 GCF_000260255.1 Octodon degus
ATGGCTATCATAAAGAAATCAACCAACAACAAATGTTGGAGAGGCTGTGGGGAAAAAGGAACCCTTCTCCACTGCTGGTGGGAATGTAGACTGGTGCAGCCATTACGGAAATCAGTGTGGAGACGCCTTAAAAAACAAGGACTGGAAATCCCATTCAAACCACCTATTCCTCTACTGGGAATTTTCCCAGAGGAACTGAAAACATCATATCATAGCAATATATGTGCACCTATGTTTATAGTAGCATAATTTGTGATAGTCAAAATCTTGGAAACTACCAAAATGCCCATCACCTGAGGAATGGATGAAAAAGATGTGGTATTTTTATACAATGGAGTATTACTCAGCTATAAAGAATGATAAACTTGGAGCCTTTATATTTAATTGGATACCACTTGAAGATATACTTATAAGTGAAATAAACCAGACACACATGTGTAAATATTGTATAGTCTCCCTAGTGTAAAACTCAAAAGAAGAAATAAAAAGAGAAAGGTATAACACAAAAGGAAAGCAAGAACTTAAGGATTAAACAATGAAGAGGGCAAGGAGAAAAGCTAGGGAACATTATAGGGCAAAATCATACATTTATATGCACAAGACGGTTAAGGCAATGATCTTGAGAATCTTCAGCAGGTTTTTCAAACTAGCAGTTAATTGGTAGGATTCTCACCCTGACTGACTATATATGCTGATATCTGCGAACTAAGCAACTACACTGAAGATAGCCATGTGTAATGCTAGGGCCATGCTTGAAATGCCTGTCATTCTGATTTTCTAAATAGGTATTGCTTCTAATGTCATATTAATTACTGATCTACTGTCTCTCAAGTAAATGTTTGTTTTTTAAAAAAAAGGGTAATAAATGAAAACAAGAGATAGGAAAAAAAAATGTCATAGGACTTTCCTGCTATAATGCTGTATATGGTTAGATTTCTAAATTTTTGTGTAAAAATACGTAATTGTTTATTCCTATTTTTTAAAATTTTTATTTTTTGTTTTTTCTTCATGTTCTGTAGGAATTTAAAGTTTAACATATTAATACTTGGTGGAAAATACCTATTCCCTGTTATGTCTAAAATGTTTGATATTCAGACAGATAGTAAGGTTAAGCTCAACTGCCTGTGCTATAGGGTCATAATATCATTAAGCTTCTCTTCTGGAGGCTTAACAACTTAAGTTTGCAGACCAAAAATTAGAGAAAAAGAAGAGTTGCAAGGACAGCCAACATTTTGGTCCTAACCTTTCAAGGTCAGTGAGGACTCAAGACATAGGAGAACCTGTACTGTAACATCATGTAACTCATTGGTGTCCCAACTTTTCTGTTCAAGGAGATTATGGGGCCACAGAGGAAAGTGGTCAGTGATGGAGAGGGTGCCTAAGGAAAGTCACCTAGAGAGAAAACATTCTCTCAGGTTTTCACGGAGAGCAAATTGGTTAAGCAATGGCTATGACTCATCCACATGGCTGACACTGACGAAGGATCTACAAACTGCTCTACAGGGTTTTCAGGGTAAATCCTGAGGGAATTTGACTGACCTTGGCAGTTACAGAAGTTACATTTCTTGTTATATAGGTCTTGCTTTATCTTGGTCTTAATCATCCAGCAGAAAATTATAAATATGAGGTATAAAAAGTAAAGCCATATTAATATGCTGAGCTGTAAAAAGCTCAAGTCAACAACTTCTGACACTGCCAGTCCTATGGATAACCCACTACTATTATGGACTACTGGACTATATTTGATTATTTTGCTGAATTCACATACCTACAATATTTAAATGGCAATGGAATACCCATCTCTGACAAAACTAAACAAAAAAAGGGGATATAAATGAAGGAACCATTTTGTGTCTGTATATACAACATAGGATAGATAAACAGCTACTTTCTCTTAATTCAATGAGAATAAAGATTTGTACTAATAGTGTTCAGATAGGATATCATGTCTGCATCTTGTATTATGAATAATTACTAGGAAGATAACAATATACACTATATTAATTATTGTAACTGTCCTACTAACCTGTTTTGAAACTGTCTCATTGCTATTTCTCAAAAAAATTAATTAAAAAAAGGAGAGAAAAAAAAAGGAACTACTACTCAGGCATACACTTCCCTGAGGGATGAACAGCAGTGATTGATATTCTTAGGAGGCATCAGTCACCTTGGGGTGAAGACCTAAGTTCCTTATCTACCCCTCCTAGGAAAGTCTTTGTCTGCCCACCTGTACTTGCTACATGACTTGCTTCCCCATTTGATCCCATGTAATCTTTTTTTTTTTTTTCTTGTGGTACTGAGGATCAAACTCAGGGCCTTGCACTTGCCTGTCAGTGCTTATGCCACTGAGCTCTCTCCCCAGCCCATGTAATCAATATTACCTAGCAACTATACTTGTATACTTACTGGTTAATCATAGTTTCGTCCCACCTCTCATGCATCCTATGATTTGCCATTGGATCAGTATTACCGTACTTGCAATCATATTGAGGTCAGAGTTCTGTCCCTCCTTAATCCCACCTCACCTCATGACTTTGTTCAATAAACACCCTCGAGAAATGGAGTTGGTGGACAACTCCCTGTCTGGGCCCTCTTTTGTCCCTCTTAGACAGAAGCATTCTTTCTTTCAATACATTTTCTCTAGGAATGTTTTTGCCAGTTGACTACAAGGACTTGTTTCCACAGATTTACAGGAGTTGAGAAAATTCCTATGTATTTTTCACTAGCTTAAGCATTATTGAGCTCAAAATCACTGCGAAATAATAAAAATTTATAAAAGACTCTGGGCCAGTGTTAAATGTAAAAAAAAGTTTCCAAAAGAAAACTTTTAAATTTAAATACTCCTAAATAATTCTCACATTAAACATAAAACTAAGTGACAATATAAAGTAACATGAAGGAAGTTTAAAAGTAAACTGGAAATAGAAAGGAGCAGATAATACTTAATTTGTTCTGTCTCCTTTTTTCAATTGTTGGTACTTTTTCTCTTCCTAATTTCTTACACATTTCTTTCTTTATCCAATTTTGCATGCATGTATCTGGTAATATGAATAACTGGTTAAAAGACAACACTATGTATTACAACATATACTATGAAATTCATATTACTTTGTTAAGTGAAATTCTGTATCACTTGTAATTCTTTGTTTTAATATTATTTTGTGCTCTTTTTAAAAAAATATTTAAAAAAAAAGTAGACTGGAAGATGCCCCATAAAAGGACAATTAACAGAACTAAATGCTTACAAAACTTAAAATGATCAGGAACATAGTTCAGTAGCCCAGTGCCTGCCTGGCAAGCACAACACCCTGCATTCAATATCAAGCATAGAAAAAAAAATATATACATATATACATATAAATTTGAAATCAATATTGCAACAACAAAATATAGAAAAGAACTATGGTAAAAATAGAATATAAAAATTGTTTCCAATTCTTTTCGTGATGAAAGGAACAAAGAATAGAACGATCTTCAAAAACAAATTGTCTATTTCATCAGGTATTAAAATATTTCAAAAACAAAAAAAGGGCCAGAGAGATAGCTCCATGGACTGAAGTATCTGCTTAGGCAAGCACAGGGACCAGGGTTCAATCTCTGGCACCACATGCTGAACTGGTCCCACCCTTGGGCTTGCTGAGCCAGCTACTGAGACTGGGCAGGTGGCACACTCCTGAAATCCCAGTGCTGGGGAGGCTGAAAACAGAAGAATCACTACAAGTCTGAGCAGCATAGTGAGACCCTGTTCCAAATACAAAAAACCAAAGAAATCTAAACTTTGTAAAGGTATAACCAAAGGTACAAATTTGGTAAAGGTACAATCAAATTTGCTCTTGGTAAAGCACAAAGAACTGAAGAAAATTTAAATATATAAGCAAATGACTTCAATAATACATCATGTAGGCAGCACAAAGGAAAGGAAATAAATTATTTGGAAATTCTATTAGCATATTAGATAAATGAAAAAAAAACTGGATTTAGATCCTTAATACAAAAGAAAACAAATTTCACATGGTTTTAAAAGTTAAGTAGGAGGCCAGGGAGATACCTCAGCAGCATAAGTTCCTGCCTAGTGAGCATAAAGTCCCAAGTTCGATCCCTGATCCCCCCCGCAAAAAAGTTACACATATAACAAAATTAAAAACACAATCCTGGTTCTAAAGTTCTTTATCATGTAATTAGGGAGCAAAACTTGAATCCCATGTAAAACACCAAAGGCTTTTAGTCAAATTCTTTATATAGTTATCATTATAGAAATCTGAAAAATAAGATGTAAAGAAGAAAAGCAGCTAATATTTACCAAATACCTGATGTGTACAGAGTAGTTTACACATACAGTCTTAACAACATTAAGACAGTTATCTCTTTCACGGTAAAGGAACTCACAAATGATAGAGCTTAGGTTAAAAGCAACATTTTTTTGACACAAGAACCTGGGCTCTTTATACCACATGTCAAGAGGATGAGTGTGGGTAAAATAATCTGAGAGATGATTTGTTAATTTTTCCCCATAAGCCAATACTTGAAATAAAAGATTGATAGGAACAGATGGCAAAGTTTTAGAGACAAAAAAAAAGTTCTAGAGGCAGTACCTGTTAGACAGAGGACAGTGAGGTAAGCAGTGGGTACAGAGGAAAGAATAAAGACAAAATGGTAATGGGAAAGAAAATAAAAAACATCATAGAAAAGAGACTTAACCAAATAAAATCTCATTGAAATAAAAGTACTAGACAATAGCTACCTCTGTACTGAAATCTGTAATTTTCATGTTTTCCATTTCTAAAACTGCATGTGAGTAGCCTAAGAATATGAGAATTTTTTTAAGAAATACATAAAGAACTGAAGAAGATAGGACTGCAAGGATACTATGTTGAAAGAATCATTCACCCACAGTTTCCTCTTTTCAGGGTTACGATTATCAGTAAGCATTTAGGTCAAAAGTTCAACACTTTGGAGCTTAAAAATAATGAGGGAGAGCCGAGGAGACAGCAGTCTAAACTCCTGCCCAGCAAGTGGAAGGAACTGGGTTCAATCCCCGGTACCACATGCCATACTGGCTGTGCAGCAAATAGTCACCAAAATGAGGCATGGTGGCACATGCCTGCAATCCCAGTACTGGGGAGGCTGAGACAGGAAGATCACTATGAGTCTGAGCTGTGTAGCAAGACCCTGTAACAAACAAACAAACAAACAAAAGAATAATAAGGGAAACTAAAGCATGTTTTGTTCAAGTCCAGGCTGAAGCAGGTGCTTAGGGGAAAGAATCTGAAGCATGTAAATGCAATTCATGTTGTGGTGGACCTAAAAGGAAAGTTCTGAAGTGTTTTCTCTTACAACCTAAATGTTCAAGATAGTATAAAATCCCAGTATAATATGACTGATTTTAATGTAGGAGGAGAAGGATGGAGTAGAAGACAAAAACTCGCCATAATACTTAATATAAAAAACATAGAGGGCTGGGGAGATGGCTCAGTGGAATAAGCACTTCCCTAGCAAGTGCAAGGGTCTGAGTTCAATCCCCAGTTCCGCAAAAAAACAAACAAACAAACAAACAAAAAAAACCATAGGGCACAATTTTTACTACAATTGGTCATTATCTAAGTGTATGGATTCCTGACAGTCAATAAAAAAAGACTGCAGAATAGATTCTATCATTCCTAAATATCTAAAACTATTTACAGAAAATAAGCATTAAATAAGCATTTATGTAAAATCATAGAAATATTAAGAAGACCTCTGTCGATTTAAAAATTCATACTACTAGAACAGTCTCCGAATTTTTTTTTAGTCCCCCAAATTTTACCCATATATATAATCAAAACCCCAAGAAACATTTGGATGGAATCAAGCTAATTCAAAAATGTATATAGAATTACAAAGGAATAAAAACATATAAGACATTCTTGGGGAACAATGTAAGAAGACTGTTCCAAGTACTGTATAAAATTACAGTGAATGAGAGAATATGATATTATTGCAAGGAGAGACAAACAGACCAATGGAACAGAATAAGGAATCAAAAAATATGCATGCTCGATCCCCACAACTCAAGCCAGTCAAACCTGTCCTATAGGTATTCAGAGCAAAAAAAAAAAAAAAAGCATGCTACAGTATAATGTTTTTTCACCAGAGTGTTACCCTCATATAGGGGACTCTAGAGGATGCTGAGAATCACAGAAAACTCACTACACTGCTGCCCCTTAAAGAAGAAACTGAAAATGTATGTGCAGCAATCTCCGTGACCAAGGCTACTCCAGCAGCAATTTGCTGTACTATTAATACCTGGAAGCTAGTAGCCACTTTGAGCACCTCTTGTAATTGTAGAGGCCAAAGGTAACATGTATTAATCTCATGATATCTCAGTAAATTTAGTATTAAAATATTTATACAAGTTTTTCTTTTCCTGAAGTATATACAATTTTTTTTTTACACTCTGTACATATATAAAATTTTCTGGATTTTAACTAAAATAGTACTGCGTATCAGTGCAGGGAAGATCTAATTTTTAATAAATGATACTATGACAAGTGGATACAGACACAGAAAAAAAAATGAAATAGAATCTTACCCTATAGGGCCAGAGATAGTTCAGTAGAATAAGTGCTTGCCTGGCAAGCAGAGGGTCCTATGTTCAATCTCCAGTACCGAAAAAAAAAAAAAAAAAAGATTCTTACCCTATAGAAACTAATTTTAGATGTTATAAAGACCCAAATGTTAAAACCAAAACTTAGAAAGCTTTTAGAAGAGAACACGAAAGAAAATCCCCATTATCTCAAGGCAGAGGAAAAAATTTTAAATACTAATCATAGGAAAAGGTCACTACATTAAAATGCAGACCTTCAACAAAAGACAATATGATAGTGAAAATCTGACCCAAACGAGGAAAAATTATTTGTCACATACGTAACTGGAAAACATTAATATTCAGAAGATGCATGCATACATATACATGTATCCACATAAATATTAGTATATATATAAACTGCTATAAGTCAAAAAAATAACCCAAATAAAAATTGGAAAAATATCTAAAGAAGCATTTTGGAAAGGAGGATATGCTAATTCCCAAGAACTGATACTCAACTTCATTATAATACAAGACATAAATTAAACAATAATTTTAGTTACTGACCAAATTGACAAAAATTAAAATAATCAGTCTACTTCTTGATCTGGTTAAGTTTTACTTGGATCTTTATAATTATTTGTTAAACTACACAAATGGATGTTTTGTGCCATTTCTGTATCTAATTTTGAAGAAAATAAGCACTCAAATACAGTGCATCTCTAAAAATATTTCCAAAATTAAACTTTGTGAAAATGTAGGATATGTTGCATGATAAATTCTATGAAAATTCAATTAAAAATATTTTATATGAACATATACTGAGAAATAAATATTGAAAAGTTAGCATTAGCTGCAGTGGAAAATCTGTTTTCTTATTTAAGAATTTATGTACTATTTTTCTCCCCTGGCACTAGGGATTGATTGCTTCATGCATGCTAGGGAAGTACTCTACCACCAACCTACATCCTCTGCTTAGGATGTCTGTACTCTTGAAAGTATTTAAAATGATCATGTTTCACTTTTATAATCATAAAAATTGTATTTTTTTTTAAGGCAGGATTAAAAAAACCATCTGACAATAAGAGCCAATCAAGTGGGCAAGGGAGAGAGAGTGAGATTTTGGAACTTCTACAGTTCCTAAAAGAAATCAGGGCAAGAATTTTCGAGAAAAGGAAAGTAAGTCATGTCCTGACAAAGATAAAGAAGACAAGAGGAAAGGACAAGCTACCTTGCAAATGCTTTATGGATGATGTTCAATTCAACAGCCATTCTTTACTCTTTTCTGGAGGTCTCCATCTAAGCACGGCAGAGCTGAGGAAGGAGGAAGGAATCAGGAAACACCAGACTCTTCTGGAAACACATTCGATCATTTCAGATGTCAACCTGGCTAGGCCTCTGGAGCCCACTTATACAGAGGGAGGCCAAAGAAGTCTTCAGCATCGTATTCAACGGCTACATCCAACCAAGTAGGAGAGCTGCACTTCTGGACAGAATCTAACCCTGAACTGACAGATGGCATCTATGGCTCCAGTCCAAAGGGTCAAAGACGCTCCACACCAAAGTGGCTATACGGACACCTAGCTACACAAATTCACTCACACCAAAAGGACATAAAAGTCACAGGCATCCCAAAACTAAACCAAAAATAGCCGCAAAAACACACAAGTGCACAAAACACATACCATATAGTCAGAACCGCAGTCTCACACCTGCATGCCATACATCTTGTGACACAGTGAAAGCAACAAATCCACAGGAACACACCCCCACCACACACACACACACGGGGAAATAGCCACAAATCTCAGTTAAGGCTTCCTACACATTCCCCTCCACCCACCCACATACTTCAGAAAATGGTCATAATACACAGGAAAGCAAACACTCAAGAAATCTCATACCTACAAACACACCTCAGACACACAAACTCCATTCACACGCCCAGGATCATAACGGCAAATGAAGCCCTCCTTCCCGCTTTAATGATTCCGTAAACGAGCACACACGCCCCCGACAGACACACAATAATAGTTAATACACACTATCCTCACAATTTCCCCCGCGTCTTTCCGACTCGCACTCCGGAGTTTCCAAAACTACGTGTTCGTAACCGCCTCACCTACGCCTCCTATGGTCGAGTCAGCCCCGTTCTTCCCTTCGGCAAACTGGTCGAATCCAGCACTCATAAAGCAGATTGTCTGAACGCAGTGGATTCTTCCCCAACCGGGCATTCTCAGAAAGCACAGAACCTAGAGGCCTGTGGGAAGTGTAGTTCAGGAAGGCACCGAATGCCTACCATTAAGTGCAGAGTTTTCCCATGGTACGGACTCACGAAGAGGACAAACTTGCTTCCTGCGGAGCCACTCATCAGAACCTTCCGAAAGTCTCAGGGGACGAGGTTTCCAAAGAGTGAAAGGATTAGATTATGAACCTTCTTTCTGGCTAGGTGTCTTCCTCCTAAAACTTACGTTAGACACACTCACAACCTCCTAACGCTTTACCATCCTCTGACTCCGTACCTTCCCCATGGGCTATAAATCCTTAGCAACTATTGTATTCAAAGGCGACTGTTATACTGCTTAATTGCTGAGACGGCCTCGACTCTGTGGCAAGGCTGCTATGAAGGCAAATACGATCCTCCATTTCATTCTCCAGAGTGTTTGGATTACCGGCACGCACAAAAGACACCCAACTCTTATTACTCTGTAATTAAGTGTCCCGCTTCTGCTTAATTTGTGCTGTGTAACCTATCTTTGATACAGGTTAAGGCTAAAGCGGCTAAGGTTCAACTGTTTGGTTTCTAACGCCTGGAGGGACGCATCTAGCCGCAGGGCCTGCTGGGAAACGTACTCCAACACCTCACCGGGGATCTGATGGGCGTGATCGACGTGTCTAGACTGACTGAACCCAGAAAGTTGCGTGGAATTCCCTTACTCTCAAAGTGGGGACGCTGTCTTGAGACTGACAGCCATAGAGCGTGTCGAATTTCTGGAAGAGAGATTGCAACTGTGGGACCTGAGCGTGTGAGAGACCAAACCAACTGACCGAGGAACCTGAAGGAGGGTCAGCCTCGAGCCCAGTTCTGTAAGGGCAGGGGAAGTGCTGTGTGTGAAGGAGACCATGCCAGAGTAAGGTGACAGGGAAACTGTGTGCAGGTTAAAACTGATGTGGGAGAGAAGTGCAGGTCAACATTATGTGTAGCTTTGTGGGCTTGAGACAGCAACCTGTGTATACGCAGAGTGATTGTGTGGGGTGAGATTGTGTATCAGTGTGTGTGTGTTACTGCTTGAATGTGGATCGCTGCATGAATGGTTGAAATTGTAACTGTGGAAAAAGCTGAACCTTTTTATTTCCTCTTCAAATTAAAATTAATAAAAGTATGGCTTCGTGAAGGATCTGCTTTGGGGTGAGCTAAATAATTGATAATAATAAATCTATAGTAATTTATATGAAACTTAATATTCAGACTTTTTGTGGAGTAGTATTCAAAATCAGTATTCTTTTTAAACAAGATATATTTAGTTAAGGGGTGAATGTTTTTGGCTGTGTCCAGGAACCTCCTTACAAGTATTTTTCCTTCTCTGCTCTTTAGCAGACACTGGTTGGGCAAGCATTCAGACATGATATTATTTCCTAAAACTAGTAGCATTAGCCACAATTTTAAAATGTTTAGAGGAAGCTGTATAGAAATGTGATGCTGGAGATATACAGCAATATAACCACTTAACCACATAACTTTTCTATGTAATTCACATTTTTGAAGTGATTTTTGAAATATTTAGAAACTATGCATGGTATAATAGACTCAGTTTTGAGATGCAGACTTCAAATAGTCTCAAGTCCTTTGCTATGTGATTGTATATAAAAGGTTATTTACTTTGTTCATTATGTATGGTAACACCTTTCAAGAGCCATTCTGTCTCACTTTAGAGATGATGCTTGAAAAATCTTGCATCACTTCCACACAAGGTTCACATCTCCAGGCTAGATGAAGTTGTTTCCCTGGAGCACTGGCATGTTGTGGGATAGGAAACTAAAGGGCTGTCCTCCCTCAGCATGGCACTATCCATAAGGTGAAATCCTAGATGACACAAAGGCATAAGAGGAAAATCAGCTAGCCTGGGGTTTCTTTCAGCTTCCAGTCTGCCATGAGGGAGCAGCTTTCTTCCACATCTTCCGTCATAATATTCAGACTCACCACAGAACCAAAACACTAACAAACCATGGACTGAAACCCTGAGTCTAAATGTAAATTATTCTATGATATATTGTTATATGCTGCATGATTCATATGATCTCTAAAGACAAAATTCAAGGAAAACAAAAAAGAGGCTGTTCACCTGGCAGAAAGCTCTCAGGACAGAACAATCCCATTTGGTTTCTCAGAATAATCTTAAGAGATGTTATCTTAAGAGATCAGACGAGGAAATCTTTCATAAGATAACTGTAATATGTGACTGATTAAGATCTCATGATGTGACCTTTGTCAATGATTAATACTTTCTAAGGTTGTCCATAAATATGCTGTGCATGCTCAGTTCAGGACTCATACAGATAAGACATCTGAGACCCCTGTGGCTGATTTCACCCAGCCTTGCTGTCATTCTTCTCATGGCTCTCATCATTCTACAACAGTCACAGAAATGGAAATCTAAGACAGGCTCCAAAATGAGGGTCTTTGGTTCTGGTCTGTGAAAGGATTTTCAGGCTTTGGATTATATTTTCCTGAGACCATATATGCTAGGCAACTTCCTGTCAATGTTTTAGCCATTTGAGTCCTAAGAGGGATGATGCAAATCTCTGGGGGAAGTTCCTCTATTTGAGGAGGCCTCAGTATCCTGACAGTGAGTCTAAGACCTAGAAGCAAATACACCCTGTTGGCCAAGTCCAGGTGTGAGTGGACTGAGTAGGGTGGATACTGGTGTGGATCCATTGACATCACTGCAGGAGATGTGTGTCTGTAGGAAATTGTTTTTCTTTGTTTGTTGTAGTGCTATGAATGGAATCAAGGGCCTCTAGTATGCTAGGTCATCTCCCTTATTGCCTCTTTCCCGACCCTTATTGCCCCTTTCTTATACTAGGGAGACAATATAATATTTACACATGTGGGTCTGGTTTATTTCACTTATAAGTATAACTTCAAGTGGCATCCACTTAAATATGAAGGCTTCGAGTTTATCATTCTTTATAGCTGAGTAATACTCCATTGTATAAAAATACCACATCTTTTTCAACTATTCCACATGTGACGGTCATCTTGGTTGTTTCCAAGATCTAGCTATCACAAATTGTGCTGCTATAAACATAGGTACGCATATATCACTATGATATGATGCTTTCAGTTCCTCCGGGAAAATTCCCAGTAGCGGGATAAGAGGCTTGAATGGGATTTCCAGTCCTAGTTTTTTAAGGAGTCTCCACACTGATTTCCATAATGGTTGTGCCAGTCTACACTCCCACCAACAGTGGAGAAGGGCTCCCTTTGCCCCACAGCTTCTCCAACATTTGTTGTTGGTTGACTTCTTTATGATAGCCATTCTTTCTGGGGTGAGATGGCATCTCAGTGTAGTTTTAATTTGCATTTCACGGATGGCTAGTGATGTGGAGCATTTTTTCATATATTTATTTGCTTCTTTAATTTCATCCTCTGAGAAGTGTGTGTTCATCTCGGATTCCCATTTCTGGATTGGGTCTTTAAATTTAGGGACCCTAATGTTCTTTAGTTCTTTATAAATTCTAGAGAGCAGACCTTTGTCTGAGTGCTTATTAGTTAAGATTTTTTTCAAAGTTTGTGGGTTGTCTTTTCACTTTAGTGGTAATTTCTTTTGACCTGCAAAAACTTCTTAATAAGAGGTGGTCCCAGTTGTTAATTCTTTCAGGTATTTCCCTTGTGATTTGATTTTTGTTCATGAACTCTTTACCTATCCCTAAGTCTTCAAGAGTTCCTCCTACTTTCTCTTTTAGGAGATTTAGTGTTTTTCTTTTAATGTTCAGTTCTTTAATCCATTTTGACCTTAGTTTAGTGCATGGTGATGCTCCTTTCCTGGAACTCTGGTCGATGTGCTGTTGCTTTAGTCTTGCAATTGATTCATAAATTACTTTTTTATTCACGTTGGAGTGTTGGCTGAGAATTTTCATCTACTCTGATGTCTTCTGGTGAGTTTTTTAGTACACAGAGGAATTTTTGCACTC